>NC_056735.1:297294187-297374187 GCF_019279795.1 Protopterus annectens
TTTTTGAAGCTGTCTAGTACACAGAAAACCATACCACGTGACAAACATACTAGTGGCACCAATATCTATGCAGCTTACATCAACTGTATTCACAAGCAAAAATAAAAGATTTTGTTTGGTAGAATTTTGCAATACAGTTGATTAATGTTTACACATTGTACACCGTTTCTTTGATAATGTGCTTATTTTTTCTTTTTTTAATTTTTAATTTTAAGATAAAAAATATAATTAATGAATTAATTTCTTATACAAACATTTTACAAGAAACATTACCAGAATAGAAAGTTTTAAACATATTAATAATACAACCTTTCTATAAACATTTATTAATCACAAAATTAGGTGTCTTGTATAAATTATTTAGCACTAAACAATTGATAGGTATAAAGACGGAAGAAAACTATTTAAAAAAAACTGAATTAGCAAAAGTCCGTGAATTAAGATAAATGCAGATGCAGTAGATGAATTGTATTTATGGCAACATAGCGTGGTGAGCCTAGTTGACTTGCACTCCATTTTTTTTTTCATTTTCTGTTTTCTTAACATGTTTGAGTATTATGCCAACTTCTTACTGGAATAAGAATAGTTATGCACTGTTTGTTATTCAAAATTTATGCTAATTAGATGTCCTGAAGTTTGGCTCTATGCACATACTTTTCAAGGGCCTTTGCACTTGTTTTCAATGTCTGCTGGTCGAGAGGTATGATTCAGCTATATGCAAGCTTATTAAGAATAGACCCAAAGTATCTTATAAACACTCAGGAGTTATAGTATAAAATGAATGTCTCTGTTTTCATTGTCCAAAGGTAATACATTTTGAACACATATAGTCATAGTGGAATAAACTACCTTTGTATAATAATTAGTGAACTGCTATGGTCCTTGCATTCTTAAATAAAAAGAACATCAAACTAAAACAATGCCTTTGTCGTTGCAGTTGTTCTTACTAGAAGTTTATTTCTTTGAACTAAAAATCAGATAGTCTACCTGACAAGTACTTTATTACATATATAACTGATATATGGAAAAAGTAACAATGTTATGCAAATATTTTATAGAACTATGTTTGGAAATGGAACAAATTCAGCCATATGCAGTCATACTGGTAAATTTGATGTTATTTCTTCTTCCTTCCCCTTCCTTTGTTGATTAAGTCTAAATGGAGAACAAATTTCCATAGCATGTAAGAGTATGAAAGGAAAAAAAACACAGACTGAAGGGAGCTGGATGTAATAAAATTAATTCAGAAAAAGGAAACCTTAACTCAACTCTTACTTAATTTGGTTGTAAAGATAGAGTTTGTATGTCTGCAGGTTCATTTATTGCGACAAAACTAGACCATGAAAATAGTCTCTGGAGTCAGTTCTTACATTTTGTAAAGAATGCTGTGCATTTCCTTTCTGTAACATTTCCCCTGAGAATACACCACTGTGGTAATTTGTGCATCTGGTGTGCTGTCTTAAGACCCCTGTTTTTTAGCCTTTGGAAGGTTGTGGGTGCTGCAGAAAACCATAATGACATGATTTTGTAATGAAAGTTGTCACTGGGAGAGTTGAAAGCCATTTCCTCCCAAGCTTCTGGTGCCAGTGAGTTTTCCAGTTACTTTTTGTTAGATCAAGAATGGACAGAAATCATGCTGTATCTAATATTTCAATTAGTTAATACACTTGAGGCATAAAGTAAGACTCAGACTGCAAATGCTATTATGTTTACAGAGGTTATTGCTAACAGTCCCAACAGGTTAGAATACCAGTATGATGGTTTTATTCCATTCACTATAACCCTGAACACAAATGCTTCTGTACCTCATAAGTTCAGCAGTGAATACTAGGCTAGCTGCCCTTCTACACTATTTTAAGCCTAGCCAATTTCTTTCCAATGTAATAATCAAACACTGTACTTTGTGTTTGTGTGAAAAGCACCTTAACCATTATGCCAACCTAACTGCTGGGGAGTACAAGTGTGGTACTCTGTGTTGAGTTCAGTTTACTGTTTTACTAGACTGAGTTTCAGTCTTGCACTAGGTTAGATTGGTCCTGCCAGGTAACACTGAGAATATATTCCTGTTTATAAATACAAATTATGTAAGTTCTTGTTTGTGGGATAGTGATAAGATTTCACCTGTTTTGACTTTAGGACACATTATGGGTGCCTTGATTTAATCTGTTAACATTGTAAAGAAATTGAATTTTTTTTCACAAGGTTTTAATCCATTTATATGGTATATCTGCTCTGGCCTCCTCTCTCCATTTTTTCTTACATTACAGTTTACTTCATTTTTTTCTCTCTCTGACTTCAGGAGGTCCTTGGTAGGAAGTTGTTCTCAGCAGTAGGCACCAAAACAAGCACTTGTTCCCTTGTTTTGAACTTTCTTAGATGAGCATTTCTATTATGTACTCTCTGTTGTTACCATCATTTCTTTCCTTCTGTTACATTATTATGGGCATTACAATGTTCAATCTTTCCTGTAGGTGGTAGAGTATTCCATCATACTCTTAGAAAAGGAATTTTCTTCTTCCCATGCAGCTTTTAATATATCTAGTAAGCCTAAGAGGAAGCTTCTATTGAAATGTCAGCACTTGCAAAGCCAAGTGCTGACATGTCAAAAATAAAAAAAAAAGATAGAAAATGCAGGAGAAAAACAAATCTCAAAAATCACTCTTCTCCTTTTAATTTCTTGTTCCAGAGAGAAAGTCCCCCCTGTACCCCCAAATTTATATATCCCAACTCTGACAACACCATATCTCAGAGAAAAGGAATCTTCTGAAAAATGTTATCTCTGATTTAATATGTGTTATTTTGGCAATTCAGTCTCCATATTTTGGGACTCACTGTAGCTGGTCCTAACATTTCAGTTGATTACTCTGGTCTGGCCTGGTCTGCCAGAATAACATTTCAAATTGTGTGATCCCTTTTAAGGCCTAATGTCCTTCCCTTACATCAGAAAGAAAGTGAATAGATATCGTTTCCAATTTTTCCATTCTCCTCCTCTATAGCTTTCCTCAATATGTATTTTAAAATTTTGTTAGTGTTCATGTGTACCATCTTTCTGAAGTTGATATAAGGACATCCTCAACTATTTCATTATGAAGAAGAGGAAAAGCCTTGATTTATTTGGTAAGAATTCCTTGGGGCATACCTACCTAGGAAAAAAATAGTGCTAGATCTTTTACTGTGGCTTTGGCATTCACTCTCCATAATGGTATCACTGCTGGGAATTTGGTTGCATAGACAGTGATCACCAATATATACCTTTACTTCTGTTTGCAACTGTGATGGTCCATTGGTGTTCACTTGAATGAGACTTCTATTATAGATTCACAGAGTGTACATTAGGTGGTATCTTTTGGCATTCTGTGTAGGCAGAACAAAAACTTTTCCACATCCTTCATAATATCAGGTCAGTAAAGTCTGGGTAGAATTCTAGCCTTAATCATGTCCATTTACAGATGCCATCCCAGAATGTGACTAAGGCAGTTCTATTGCATGTGTTCTGAAATGTTGTTGTCATTAATATCTGACCTAATATCTGTTCTCTGTTTTTATTCACTCTGTACAGCAAATCATTTCTTAGTTTGAACTAAATATAAGAAATGGGACATTTCTGATTGTTTGCCTTCCCATTCATGCGATTTTCTCCCTAGCCCTGACAACATAATGTCCTCCCATTTGCTTTCTTAAAATTAATATGCCTATCAGGAGATCTGCCAGGTCAGATTTTCCTTCAGCATCTTGATGTGAACAGGAGAGTGTAGCATCTTCCACAAAGACAGGTAGCAGTTCCTCCCCTTCTCACTCGGAATAACTCATTAAATTTGTTTACTTGTACTTAGGTTCATAGGTTCATACTAGGCTATCTGCCATAGGGCATTTATAAGCCTAGCCAGAGTGTGTTTGGCTTTTGCCACCCATTTTAAATTAATTTTGCTATGCCCTTTTTCGAGGTTAGTATACTGTGCCTCTATCTAACAGTGACACAGAAGTGATACCCGGGGTAAACCTACGATCTCCCATCCACTCATCAAGATTCCTCTTGAAGAGAGTCAATGAGGGACTCTGCCTAACCTGGACTGGGATTTTATTCCAGAGTGAAGGGAGCCTCTGGGTTATGAATCTGTCCCTCCAGCATGTCCTATTTATTTCAGTGCTGAGGTTCAAGTCGCTCGATGGGATTTGGATTTTCTGAGGTGCAGCATGTCCATTAATTCCGGGTTGGACATGGCTTTATACCGTCAGGCACAGATCGCCTCTGAACAGGCGGTATGCCACTGAGTAGAGCTGGAGTTTCTTTAACCGGGCAGCATATGGCATATGTTTGAGCCCTATGATGCTCTTGGTGAGGTACTTTTGGGGTCTTTCCAGTTGCTGCAGGTGTCTGGTAAGGTACAGCCCAAAAGGGGCATTGTACTCAATTATGGGCCTGATGAGGGATGAGTAAAGAGGCACGATGACCTCCCCTGATCTAGATGTGAATCACTTCATGATTAGGTGGGCTATATAAAATGTTTTTCTAACCACTTTGGCCACGTGGTTGTCAAATGAGAGATTGCTATCAACTTGGGTCCCCAGGTCCCTAATTACTTCTGTACTTAATGGATTTCCACCTATGTGGTAATTTGTGGGCACTGTTTTGCCAAAGGGATGACTATACACTTTTAGGCATTTAGCTTGAGGCCATGGCACTGGCACCAGTTGTCTGTTTCTATGAGGCCCTTTTGGAGGATGCTTGTGTCGGCTGGAGAGTCGATTATGGCACCCAGTTTGCAGTCATCTGCGAACTTGGTCAGCCACAGTCCTTCCGTGTTGGCCTGTACCTCGAGAAATATATACCGAACAAGAGAGGTCCCAGGACTGAGCCTTGTGGGACACCACTTGTAACTGGTTTGGAGTCTGACATGGCTCCAGCAATTCTAACCATGTGGGTTCTGTCCTTGAGCCAGTTTGCAATCCATCTAGTGACATAGGGGTTTATATTTAAGCTGGTGAGCTTATCTATAATGCCGAGTGGGGTATTGTATCGAAGGCTTAGGTCCAGGTAGGCTGTGTGGACCACCTTCCCTCGTCAATGGCCTTGGTGACTGTTTCAAAGAAATCAACCAGGTTTAAGAGGCAGGATCTGCCCTTAACAAAGCCGAACTGGGTAGGATCCAGTGTTTGTAGGTCCCCAATATCTTTATTTATGAGGTCCATGATGATCCTTTCCATAGCTTTGCAGACCAAGCTAGTCATGCTTATGGGGCGATAGTTTCCAGGATCCGTTGAGGCACCACCTTTATAGAGAGGGACCACTGTTGCTGTACGCCACTCTTTGGGCACATATCCTGTAGTAAGGCTGAGATTGAGCAGTAGTTTTATGTTTGGGTTTAGCTCTTCTTTGAGTTCATGTAGGGAGACACCATCTGGTCCCATTGATGCTGTGTTTTTGCTTTGGAGAGGCTCTTACCTGGGCATCCTGAGATGTCAGGGGGGCTCTTTACCTGAGCATCTGAGATCTGAGGGGGCAGCACTCTGCTGGGATAGATATTTGCCCTTTGGTGGGGGGAGAAAAGTTTAGCTGAACCTGTCAGCTAGGATGTTGGCAATTTCGGTGTATGTTGGGGTTCGGTGTATTTTTGTCATTTTGGACTAATTCTGAGCATATCTGGGAATTACCACCCAGGTTCCTAACATAACTAAAGAAAGCCTTGTCATTATCCTTAGTGTCCTGTGCAATTTTTCTCTCGAAGCTGGCCTTAGACAATTTTATGTGTGCCCGTAGTTTTTTGCTAATACTGATCAGTGATGCCTTCCCTTTTGGGATTTTGCTTTATCATTTAGTAGCTTCCTCCTTCTATTGTAGCTTGTTTATGGCTGGGGTCCACCAGACAGGACGTCTGCCTTTGGAGGATTGGGTCTTGGTTTTATTTGGGATCGCATGATCCATGCATTCCTGAAGGTGTTCATAGAATGCGTTTATAAAGGATTGTCTGGGCTGTATTTTCCACAGGCCCGGGGCTTTGAAGGATTCCACCTCAGTTTTTGAGGAGTGTAAAATTTGCTTTAGAGAAGTTTTGTGGTTTGTTTTCATGGGGTGGGGGTCGGGATGTGAATATCCAGTGAGATTAGTTTATGGTCTGATCTTACCAGTGAGGGATACACTTCTGGTCTGGAGCATAGAGTCCCCATGTTGGTGATGATCAGGTCGGTATGTTTTCCCTCTTGTGGGAGTGGTAACAAGTTGTTCCATAGCATTTGAGTTTATAAATTCTAGGAACCTTTGGGCTAGGGTGTTGGAGCTAGAGTAATGCTCCCAGTCTATGTTTGTAGTTGAAGTCCGCCCAATATAATGGTGTTTGGAGAGACCTTCATATTTTCCAGTGTTCTCAGGAAGGCCGAGTGGGGTTCCTGGGTTTGGGAGGGTCTGTAGGCTATAAACTGGAAGGCAGTTTTACCCACTGTTAGTTGTACATGGATAGTCTCTGATGCTTCGTGCTTTGCCACCAACCTGGAGGTGTGGGTATCTTTGATGAATATCGATACTCCCCCTCCTTTTGTGGTTCGGTCCAAACTCGTTATTCCGAGTGAGAAGGGGAGGAACTGCTACCTGTCTTTGTGGCAGATGCTACACTCTCCTGTTCACATCAAGATGCTGAAGGAAAATCTGACCTGGCAGATCTCTTGATAGGCATATTAATTTTAAGAAAGCAAATGGGAGGAATACTGTTCTTATTTTTTTTCTTTTTATCTAGTGATGTATTATTTTTAGCTGCTGTAGCTGTAGAATCTTGCCTTAGTATCCGTTTGGTCCCTTGCTCAAGTATAACCAGCAGAAGCCAGAGAATGTGCTCAGCTTCTTGAATTCCAGGATAGTCATCTTTTTATGTCACTACAGACCTTTTGGTAAAGTTTTCATTCTGGGATTATTTTTTAGTCGTGGCTATTAGTGTCCCACCCTCAGGTCTGATCAGTCCTTCTACCCAAATCCAAATCTTGGTGCCTTTGGAAGCTTCTGGTTTTCATAGTTTTATCTTTACTTGGTCTGTATATCTCTGACAGTACATCAAGTTGTACTAACTCCCCCAAACATGTTTCTTACTTACTTAATTTGGAAGAAGTCCTAACCAATAATTACACTGGTGTGTTACATGAGGCACTAAAGCTACTGGCTGCAATGTTTTTCAGTGAATACTTTGCATTTCTGCTTGGGCTATAGGGTTGTTTTCTCTTCATGTACATGCTACTGCATTTTTCTGGTGGCTACTAATTTTATGCTTACACACACACACACACACACACACACACACACACACACACACACACACACACACACACACAGTGTAATTTTGCTAGGGTAATCATACTTCCTAGATGTAAAAGCCTTTCGCTTTTTTATTCTTCTGCAGTAACAGGTTTAATACATTTAGATGCAGCACAGTGAGAGAATGCAGATTTTATTAGGAGTGTATTTATTTAGATTTGTTAACATGGGTAGAGCACTGATCCTCATGGTACATATTTCTGGCTCGGCACAGGTAAGGACACACAGTAAATTTCACATACTGAACATAAACACCAATCCGTTTACAAGTTAATTTGATACAAAGTGAAGTTAGAAAGCATATATGACATGCATACAGTACTTTCCTTCCTAACTTATGTACTAATATGTTGGTTGTCTCACACAGACCAGAATGGAACAAAATCTAAATTAGTTTCATAGTTCTGATACAGTGTGATCGTATAACATGTACCAATATGTTGGTTGTCTCACACAGACCAGAATAGAACAAAATCTAAATTAGTTTCATAGTTCTGATACAGTGTGATCATATAACATGTACATATACTATGTCTGTTGCCGATTATAATGTGGTGCTGGCAGACAGCACATTAAAGCAGGGAAGGGAATATAATGGACAAGCTACTAGATCCATTTGTAGCTTGCATTAATGGCTTCATAGAAAATCTCAAGGTTAGGGGGAAGGAGATGCAGCTGGGCAGTAGTAACAGTGAGCGAGGTTAAGAAATGAAAGAATGGAATTAGTAGGAGTCAGGATAGCCATAGGAGAAATAAAACCCTAGGTAAAGGTTCGATGGTGCAACCCTTGCTGCCTGATGCCCATAGTCACATAAAAATATATGCTTGGTCTCAAACCCCAGCATCCCCACTCCATCCAGATTGCTTTTTTCTACCTTTGCTCACATTTTGTCTTGCTATTCCATTTTACCTGCATTCTTTTGAGACACCCTTACTGGCCAAAGCTGAAGTGCAATAAAAACTGTGGAGGGGAATAACTGAATTAAGCTGGTAGTCCGTGGCTACTAGGCCCACCCCAGAAATGTTTAAATTACTATCAAATGAGGCTTTGCTGTTGTTATTGAATGTCTTTACATCAGTTAAAAATGGTAAAGACATTCCTCCTTCTTGGAAGTACACATTAATATCACCAATTTTGAAACAAAATAAAGATCCCAGTGAATGTTCATCATACAGACCCATTTCACTTCTTAATATAGATTATAAAATTTTTATGGCAATACATGCTGCTTGAATAAAACAATTACTACCACTTTTGATAGAGGAGGATCAAACAGATTTTATAAAAGATAGGAACACTTATGACAACATTAAAAGAATTCTTTCCTTAATTGATTATATAAATGTCACAAAAAAAATGAATGTTATTAGCTTAGACATAAATAGCACATTTGATTCAGTGAACTGGGATTATCTGTGGTTAGTTTTAGAAGAATATGGCTTCTCAAACAACTTCACTTTGTTAATAAAATCATTATATGAAAAATCATTGGCTTATATAAAACTGGGATCTTGTCTGTCTAAATCTATTAAAATAACTAAGGGCACAAAACAAGGCTGCCCTCTTTCTCCGTTATTGTTTGCGCTAGTCATTGAACCCTTAGCAAATAATATATATATGGATAAAAATATTGAAGGAATACAACTAGACAACAGCCTAGAGCTTAAAATTAAACTTTTTGCTGATGATATTTTAATTACCTTAAAAATAATAATAGCAGTTTAAAAGCATTATGGGACTCAATTCAAAACTTTCAAAACTTTTCAAGTCTTAAATTTAATGAGAACAAAACAAATGTATTGCTTATAAATACTAATAAAAAGATCTAAATAAAAATACCATAAATATATCTCTACCGATAATATAATTAAATACTTGGGAATTATAATAACTAACAACCTAGATACTACAATTGAAACAAATTATAAAGAGACCTTAAATAATATTAAAAATCTAATACAAAGATGGAATAAATTCTTCTTTTCAATGGAAGAAAGGCTTTATATAATTAAAATGATCATTTTTCCAAAAATTCTTTGTCATACAAGCTTGTTCTTTGCCACCAGCTAAATCGCACCTAAAACAATTAAATGATTTAATGGTAAGATTCCTATGGTATCCAAAAACCAAGGATAGCTATGAAGTATCATCTAGATGATTGGGATATAGGTGGCATAGGTTTACCAGACATAGAAATATATTTGCATTCATCCATTATTAAAACAATATCATTATGGCTAAATACAAAATATACATCAAAATGGAAGCTAGTTCATGAGAGAATCTGGTTAAAATCAGGATTTGTAGTAGCAAATAAGTATACAGATTTCATACCAAACAATTTTCTATGGCTGATGAAGGAATATATGATGATACATAAGAATAAAAATATAAGTTCCAAATACATTACTTATACATTAAAAATTTTCCAAAATCTTATTAATAGCAATCCTGATATTAAAGCATGGTCATTTCTTTTATATCCAGTAGCGTACACACAAGGTAATATAATAACATTTAATATGGAAGTAAACATACTTAAAGAAAAGGGATTAATATATTGGCATCATTTGCTAAACTCTGGAAAACCTCTGACAGTAGACCAGATTAAACAGAAATTAAATATGGAAGATAGTTCGTGGTTACATGTACAAGAATTAAGACAGTATATATTAAGCAAACAAGAAACAATGCAACCATCGATAAGACAAAATGTTCCTAACCTTATAGAACATATAATATTACTAACGAATCAACCCATTACTGGAAAGGGATACTTATCATCTATTTATAAAACAAACAAAAAATAAAAATGCATAATAATGACAAAATATGGAATTATTCTAGATCAGTTAATGGACATGCCAAATGACAGAGATAAAAAAAATAATTCTTCTCTCTCCAAAGCAGACATCACTTTCATTACATTGGAGACTTTTTACATGGCAATTCATACACAGATCTTATGTAACCCCTCATAAAATGGAACTTATGTTTAAGAAAAATATTGGCTGCTGGAGATGTGATTTATCAATAAAAGCAGACTGGCAACATATGTTCTATGAATGCCATTTGATTAAACCATATTGGGATAAAATAAATTATTTTCTGCAAATGGTATTCAATGATAAATTCCAGATTTCCAAATCTATTATTTTGTTTAATGCACCTGTACCCGACTGTGTGCCAAGAACAAAATATGTAATCTTATGGACTCTCCTAGCTATTGCAAGGAAGAACATTACATCAAACTGAAATCCAAAGCTTCTCCAACTTTTAAGCAATTCATGAATATGGTGTCAGCAGTATCGCAATTGGAAATGAACACTATTAAAGGAAGAACTGAAAGAACTACATCATTATACATAGCATGGCTAAAAGTAACTGAAATACTGGAGAATAATGACTGCAGCAGATTATAATCAGGAAACAGTTGTATAGAAAGCCAATTATATGTCAACAATAGACACCCTTGTAAATACTTTATTTTGGTTTTAATGTTTGATATCTGTTTAGAGGTTTTAGCCTACCTTTTTAAATAATTTGTAAATATTTCATTGTCATAAATAACCTGCATTCATGTTTTCTTGTTTTTGGAAATGAATAAAAATATTAAAAAAAAAAAAAAAAAGTCATGGTGGTTTAGATACTCCAAATTGCTGTTCATGTTTTGTTTAAATAACAACTTCATCCTATGATGGCCTGAATAAAAACCTTACCTAATGAAAGAAATTCTGTCTTGCTCTTAATTTTTTCCTTTTCCTGCATCCTTTCCATACCTCCTACCTGGCCAATAATGGGCAGCCATGGATTCCAAAATGGTGAACAGCCTGTAGGCACACTGACAGTGCAGCTCCTGCATTCCTATACTATAATCTGACTTCAACCCAGTGCATCGCTTGGGAAAAGTATACCAAACATCAATGGATTAAAGCAGAAATACGAGTAATTACTTGTTTCATCTTTATTTTTCAAAAATTATCTCATTCTTAAGGAAAAATAATTACTTGTTGGAGACAGAGCCCTGAACCGCATGGTGTGGATTCTTCAAGACCAACAGGCCTAATAAGAGGAAAGTAAGAAGAAAAACAACTTTCATAACAAGACTTATTTAAAATTCTGCAATACTACTAGGAATCTAACTATACAAGATTAATGGAGAATCAGCCAGATCGGATGGAAACTGTAATCACAAAAAACAAACTACTCCTGAGAAAGAAACCACTTTTAAAAGGCAAAAAATTAACAAGCAACAGCAAGAAGCTGATAAAATGTGTCAAAGATTAAAACAGGAACAACCTTTAACACTGGAGGATCTGAAAACTGCTTTAAAATCTTTACAAACAGAAGTGCAGGGTTTCTATCATAAGCTAACTACATTTGGCTCTACTCTGGACCAAATTGTGCTTAGGCTAGAACAAAATGAAGCTTAAGTTATGGACAATGAGCTAAAAATAAATGAACTGCAACAAAAAGCGCAAACCAATGACACCATAATTAAAGAATTACAGCAAAAAATGCTAGACTTAGAAGCTAGAAGCCAGAGAAATTATTTTATCATAAGAGGTTTTCAGAGAGCTTTGAAAATCCACAACTTATTCCAATAATAAAAGAAATACTAAGCTCTCTTCTGACTAATAAAGATCTTCTGGATGAGATAGTGATTAAAAGAGCCCACAGAGCTATAAAGCGTACACAAACAAGTGATCTTCCAAGACAAATCTAAATCAGACTGCTTAATTCAGCACATGTTCAACAGATGCTGTCAGCTTATGAAGTTAAAAAGAATGTTACACGGAGAGCACATAAAATTATGATTACTCAAGATCTTCCTTTAGAAATTAAACAAAATTGACAAACTCAGTAAATACTTACCTCATTGAAAATAAGATTTGTTTCCAAATGAAATATCCTGCAACTTTAACATTTTATTACAAAGAAGAAAAAATATCCCTGGAAAAACCTGACAAGGCAAAATCCAAATTTCTGCATCTCTTCAAAGTAAATCCTGCCTGAGACCACTCTCTTCATATCTTTTGATCCAAAAACAACATTTGGAAGGCTAAACAAGTGCTACAGCTCCAAAGAACTACAGGACAGAAGAATATACCACTCTTATGGGAAACTTCAAGCAAAAAGATGTGGAATGTGTTCTAAATATCTCTGCTTACCTGCCTGTAAAGAAAACATTTTTGCTACACTGTAATACTTAAGGTACTGTCTTTTAATAACTGCCTTTTACATTTAAAAGCTGGAAAGCTACCTAACACTGACTGCATAGAGAAATGACTTTAAGGTGCATTTACAGCTTACAAAAAAGGAGTGTTAAACTACATTTAAAATAATGGGATATAACCTTTGATATAATAGTTTAAGTAGTGTAAATACTAGACATTAGTAGTTTCAGTTAAAATGTATAATCATTTGTTGTTGAATTTTAAAGTGTTGCCGTCTTTAAATGTTTAAAATGTATAATCATTATTTTACTGGCATAACCATTGAGTTACTTTTAAATGCGTCTATGAGCAAGGTACAAAAACATTTTTCTCTTTTTTTTCCCTGTTTGTCCAGTAGATGGCACTGGTTAATTAATAATATATGAGTTCACAATGATGTGCTTGTATGGCTTTTGCCAGTGCAGTGTTAAACGAAGTTTCCAATACATTTTAAAGAACCACAGTTAGTTGCTGTTAGCAAGAATAATGCAAATGTTAAATTTTAAAGTGCTGCCTTCTTTAAATGTTCATATATTGTACTAGTTTTTTGAAAATATTGTTTTGTAAACTCTTCAATAACTCGTGAAATGTTAAGAATTATAATATGTTGCTGTTACTACAAAACTTTTTATAAAAGCTACTTTTCTCTTTCTCTCTATATAATATCTAAGGGTACAATTAACATAATATTTTAAGAAGTCTGAAAATGAATATGCAGTACATAAAAGGAGCAGGATGGGCACAGTCTGTTAGCTGATGACTGTTCGCATTTGGAACAGTATGGGTATTATTGACATCCCTCTGATAAATATTTACTCCTTGTTGCTAAAAATAATAGTCTCTTTTAGTTTCTTAACTCATGCATATTTACTAATACAGAGGGATGGGTGGTTAGGCACCTATTTAGAGTTTAGGAGTATATTAGTCGCAACATTTATTCTTAAGATAAATACACTAACAGACAAAGTTTATAACTGTATTTTTGAGTATCAACTAATGAGAAACTTCAACAATATTAATAAAAAATGATAATCATAGACTCTTGGAATGTTAAAGGGATGGTAGATAAAAGGAAAGAAATTTAATCATGCACCTCACATACCAAACTAAGGCCGATATAACTTTTTTGCAAGAAACTCACTTAGATGACCAACTTTGGGTTAGGGAAAGGAAAAGAAAATGGGTTAAAACAATAGTTGCTGCAAATTATAGTTCTTTGTCCAGGGTAGTGGCTATTATAGTAAATAAATCCTTCCAAAGAGAGATTACTTCCTATGAAGCTGACTCAAAGGGAAGATGGGTATTATTTACTACTGAATATCATACTTTGAACAAACCATTACTCTTTCTTAATATATATACCCCCTGCTCAAATCAACAGCTCTTCATTTATGAAATCTTTAATATATTAGCCAAATACCCAAATCATCTGTTTATTGTAGGTGAGGACTGGAATGCTTTATTAAATCGGGTCTATATTATATCCTCAAACGCTTAAAAAAGTGAACGCTAATTGATCAAACTTATTTTCGCGAAACTGCAAAATATCGAAGCAGCAGAAACTCAAATTTTTCCTAGGGAACGAATTTGGTTGTCTGTTTCTGTTGCTTTGGTATTTTCAGTGTTATGGTGGAAAGTTACCGGTCGGATTCAGGTAAATGTGCGATTGTGTGGATGTGAGTGTTAGGGTGATTTAGGTGAGTTAGGGTTAGGGCTCGGGTTAGGTGTGTGTGCGATTGAGTGGACATGAGGGTTAGGGCAGATTTAAGTGAGTTAGGGTTAGGGAGCGGGTGAGGTGAGTGTGCGATAGTGACGGACCTTAGGGTTAGGGTTTGGGTTAAGGTAAGTGGGTAGTTAGTGGTGTGTGCATAGTTTAGTGTAGGGTTAGGTATCAGATTTTAGGTGTATGTGTGTGGATTTCTGTTTGTTTGGTGTGCTTGTGTTGTGTGCATGTGTTTTGGATCAGCAATCTTTTCCCTGGGAAAAAATTGCTGATCTGACAGTTCTGACAGTTCGAGATTGTAAGTTTTCACTTAAATTAGGTCGATCAATCAGTGTTCGCTTTTTTAAGCGTTCGATGATATAATATAGACCCATTAAATCTAGATAAGGAAAGATCGCATAATAAAAGCAGACAGTCACAATCTACCACTGCAGCACTTGAAGAATTACAAAATACATTTGAACTAGTTGACCCTTATGTTAAATTTCAATATGATAAAAAAATATCAAGATTCACTTTCTTTTCAGCCACTCATAAAACTTGGTCCAGGATAGATGCTTTTCTAATTTCCCTTGCTTTCCTTTCTAACAAATTAAATTATGCTGTATCACCTAGAACTCTTTCAGATCATTCCAAAATTAGACTTTTAATAAACTTTCAAGCCCATAAACAAAATATTTCGTATCTCAATACCTGGACGTTAAATCCTAAAATTATACAAAACCAAGAAACAACACAAGAAATTCAGAATGTCCTAGCCCAACTCCAAAATGATTTTATATCCACTCAAATTCCATATGAAATACAATGGGCGGCTACCAAGGTGGTCATCAGGGGTACTATTATTCAAAAGTCTGCATGGCTCAAAAAAAAAATATAACAATCTTAAGAATGAACTAGAGCATCAAATAAACACTGCTGAACTAGAACTTCAAGAAAAATATTCTAAAGAACTTGGAAAAAAAAAATTGATTGGCAAAAACAATTGCACAAACACTATTTAGAAAATATCTCCTTCTTAGAATTAAGGTCAATATATCAATACTCAGAATGGGCTCAAACACCATCAAAATTCCTAGCTAGACTAATTAACATAAAAAGTGGACCTCCTAGGATCAAAGAAATAAAATATGAAGGACAGGTGAAATATAAAGACCAAGATATAGTGGATGCTTTTGAAGATATTTATAAGAAATTATACAATATACCCTTATCACTATCTACAGACAGATTTGAGGATTTTATACATAATATACACTTTCCCAAATTACAGAAGATCAAAGGAAACTCTTAAAATCACTGTTACAATTAAAAGAGATAAAAGCTGCAGTAAACAAACTAAAACTAGGTAAATCCCCTGGGCTTGATGGATACATATCTGATTTTTATAAGTGATTCATGGAACCTATCTCCAAAGCTTTATTAAAAGTTTTTAACTATATAATACAATGTGGTATAACAGACAAATACTTAAATAACTCCAAGACATTGTTAATTCCTAAACCGCATTCTGACCCATCAGATCCAGCAAATTATAGACCAATAGCCATCATAAACACTGATCTTAAGATATTAGCCCATGTTATAGCAAATAGACTTAAGAATATACTCCCCTCTATTATTTCCAAACAACAAGTGGGCTTTATGACAAACAGACAAACAAGTGACAATACCCTCTTCTTAGATACCATTGTAAGACTACTTAATAGTGATAAATGCCCTTACAGTAGATGCAACCAAAGCTTTTGATAGAGTAAACTTACACTTTCTCTTTAATATACCGCCTTTATATGGTTTTCCTCAAGAATTCATTAAAATGATCTGGGTTCTGTATCAGAAAGCTTCTACCACTATACAGGTAAACAAACTTATAACTAACCCTATACTCTTATCCAATAGTACAAGACAAGAATGTCTTCTTTCACCATACCTATTTAATCGTTATCTAGAACCCCTCCTTCTGTTTATTTCACAAAAAAAACTTTCATCATATTCACAGAATCCACAATACAAATCTTATATACTCGGCCTTTGCCGATGACTTAAATATATACTGACCTCCCAAAAATACTTAAAGCTATTGATGAGCTCTCAGTAGTTTCAAACTATAACTTAAATTTAAACAAGTCACACATATTTCCCCTCAATCCTATAGGTCATAAAGAATTGTACTTTCCCATGAGTGAGATCAAAATAAACTATTAGATAAAATATCTAGGAATACTATTTACTTCAGACTTCAAAGATATTATAAACAATAACCTACTAAGTGCATGGACTAGTATTCAAAACAATATTGATAGATGGAAGAACATCAATATGTCTCTACTGTCAAAAGCTAGTGTTTCAAGATGAATTTTCTACCAAGAATACTCTTTCAGTTAAATGCTACTTTTTCAAATATTCCCCAAAACTTCTTCCTTGCCATGGAAAAAGCCATATCAAGATTCTTATGGTATCCCAAATCTACCATAATTAAATATGGAAAACTTGTACTCGCCAAAGATAAGGGGGGATTGGGGTTTCCTGATTTTAAGCTTTACTATAGTATAATTACTGTCTACAGACTAATACAAATAATAAACTATGACTCATATATAAATACTTGGATACCCCAGTGGACCAAAATATGGTATGAACAGCTGAAATCTCTTAGCTACAATATCAAATCCCTACCATTCTTGAATTTAAACCAGACTAGCATATACATGAAAAATTTACACCCACTAATTAAAACATGATTCCTGCCACACCGAAACTGTTTAAATCATTGCAATTAGCTGACGCTTTTGCCCTTATACAACCGTTACACCTAAATCCTAATCTACTAATAAATAATAAACCTGTAAATCTAACAAACTACCCCGACAAAAGACTACACAATATGGGATATATACCAATGGAAAGACTCTAACACGGGGCAAATGATACTTGAACTCAAACTTCCTAAGAAATATAGTATTATCCTTAACCAACTTCACCATCTTATAAATGCTAAATTCTCACAAATACACACTGACTTACAGAACATAAATTTAGTTAAATTAATACTTGAAAATCTTGCGATTAAAGGGAAAACAATTTCTAGGACTTATAACATTGTAATGAGTGCAAAACATCAGAATTATTATTATTTTCAAACTATTGTCAAACGAAAAATCAATCACTGACTGAAGAAAATAAGAAACTAGCCATTGAAAATGCAAGCAAATTCATTCCTTTCAAGAAGCTGTTATATACACAAATTATGATAAATAACAATCTATATTATACCTTATCTAAATTAAAGTAAATTCAATCCTAACGTTTTGCCTATATGTCCCCATTGTCCGGATCAAACAGCTGATATTTTGCATGCCATGTGGAACTGTACTAAGATATACAACTTATGGTGTTCCTTGAGAGTAAGATTAGTAAAGATGGGATATGCAAAATCAACCCTTACATGGGAGACAGCTATATTGCACATTAACATCAATCAACTTCCAAAAATATTAAAACATGTCTTTTTTACGATGTGTGCCCTTATTAAATTCTTTATTACAAATAATTGGAATGTCATGTCACCAATTACATGGGAAAATTTTAGCAATCTTGCTATCAAATATATCTCATCTCACAAATTAGTTTATTCAAAAACAAAAAACAAACGCTATTACCAAAAATATTGGGGTTACTTACTAGATATAATTCTTGACAAATAAAATTCGCTCACAAATTGACATGAAAAGCTAACCTTTTAATAAATAAATGAATGTAGTATAACCAGTTTTCTTGCATCTTCCCCCTTCTCTTAGTATATGTGTATCTAGATATTTTCCCTAACCATACAATAAATGGTTGAATTTCTATCTTTACTTTCTATGTAGACTATCCCCATTCCACTATCCCTTATGAGACCAAATGAACATAAGAAATCTCATACTCTACTTGACGATGTAGTGACTTCTAGTGTATATATCGTATATATATATATATATATATATATATATATATATATATATATATATAATTTACTCGAAACGAGATTGTTGTCTGTTTTCTTTAGATATGTATTTGTATTGTTTATTTGTGTTTTTGAGTTATTGTATTGTTATTATTTGGAAAAAAAGAAAACTGAAATAAAGAGATTTTGGGAAAAAAAAAGAATGGGCAGCCATAACTGCAGAGAAAAAACATGAATCAACCGGGAGATACAAAGACAATTAGGTCCTCAGAAGCTATGGGGCTTACAGCTGGGCCTGAGGTAAATTTTTGAGCTTTATCCCAACCTTCTGAACCAGTTGTCACCTGGACAAGACATGAATATGGAAAGAAATTCAGTCTCTTTTTTTTTTTTTTTTCTTTTGAGGAATAAATAATTTCTGTCTGACAAAATGGCAGTTCATAATAAAATGAGAAGAGAAGTGCTTGCAGGCTGCAGCAGGGATAACAACCCGGCAGTGTGAACTTTGGCTCTAGATGATTGTCACTGTTGAATTGACAACCTGACCATATGTGCAAAAAATGGAAAAAGTGGTTGTGGATAGACGGCTGGATGAAGTGCTTGCACGGTGCATCAGTCATACATATGGAAATAGTATCTGCTTCCCTACTCACAAAAAATATTACTCACCTTTGGTGTATTTCTTCTGTGTTAGATTGGGATGAAGGCACATGACTATAGTCATAAATTTCAACTGGCTTCTGTCACACATCTGTCTCTATATATACATGTATGTATATATATATATATATATATATATATATATATATATATATATATATATATATATATATATATGTGTATATATATATATATATATATATATACATATATATATATATATATATGTATATATATATACATATATATACACACATGTATATATATATATATATATATATATATATATATATATATATATATATATATATATATATATATATATATATATATACTTGTGTGTGTGTGTGGGGGGGGGTGCTACAAAATCCTGAAACCTCAAAATCCTGAAAACGCAAAATACTGAATCTCATAATACTGAAAACACACAGGATACCAACACTTAGTATATTCCAGCACAAGTACATACAGAAACAAATAAAAGACAAACCATATTACTTTTCTCAAGTCGATTAGTGTAGTGAAGTGCAATCTCAGAGTTGATATATTTAAGTATATTTATATATATTTATATATATAGTGTATTTATATATATTTACCATCTGGGTACAACATACACAGGCTGGATCGTGCTTTGAGGAAGGGGGGTGGGGTAGCTGTACTCTATATGAGTTGAATGTCACCATAGATGTAATACAACCACCTCAGATTAATAACTCAGAGATTCTTGCCACCAAATTGCAACTTAATAAAAATAAATGCATTAATTCATCTGTATATACATTCCCCCAGGTAATATATTTACACTTGAAGATATCCTGCACTGGCTATCATGTCACTACCCCGAAGAAACCCTGCTACTTAGAGACTTTAACATAGACTGGGGCACCTGTTCCTCAGAATCCCCAACCACCCATAGTAACCTGCATGCATTTACACAAATTATATCCACCCCTACCAGGATAGGTAAACCCAACCAAAAAGAAAGCATACTTGATTGGGTACTCATAAATAGTCACCCCCAACTGTACACCTCTGGTACCCTCCTTGATGGCCTAAGCGATCACCTTCTCACATATGTAATTAAGCACAAAACCATTAATTCCCAACGACCCTTACTCAGAAAGGTTAGAAACAATAAAAACTTTGACCCTGCCAAATTCCAACAAGAACTAAACTCATGCAATTGGTCTATTCTAAAACACATCTCCTTAGAGGAAGCAGTAGCATACTTTAACAACAAATTCCTTGAGATCCTTGATTTGCATGCACCTGTTCGTTCAAAGAGAACCAAGGCAAAAACTGTGCCATGGCTTTCTAAAGAGTCTAAACTAAATATTACCCTTGGAAACAAAGCATGGGCTTTATGGCATTCTTCTAAAGACCCTCAAGATCACATTAAATACAGGCAATCCAGGAATGAAACCAAAAAAATCAATTTTACAAGACAAAAAACAATGCTACTGTAATTTACAGACAGTAAATCAAAATAACCCTCTGGGCAGGTTTAAATAATCTACTACATCCTGGACAAACTTCAACCCCAATGCCTGCTGCTACTATTGATAAAACCCCTGAAGATATTTCTGACAGTTTTAACCGATTCTTTACTGAGACAATTCAAGCCCTAGCTAGCCAACTACCTCCTAGCTCCCCTGGTCCTGAAAGTAGCACCCCTAGAAACCTGCTCGCATTCAGCTTCCAACCAGTCGCCACTTCATTTATATCCGTACCTTGATCAAAAAATTAAAACCCACTACACTTTCTGCTGATCAGCTCCCTGCCGAGTACCTACAAAAATCAGCTGATGTTATTGCTTACCCCGTCTCAATACTAATCAATCGAACCATAGTAGAAGCTAAAATTCCCACCATCTGGAAAATATCCTATGTAATCCCACTTCACAAAGGAGGCAGCTCTACTGAATTCTCCAATTATAGGCCAATAGCTATACTCTCTCCACTTGCAAAGATTATGGAAAAATGTATTCATAGACAACTCATGCATCACCTAATCCAGAATCACCTTATGGCAGACACTCAGCATGGCTTCCACCCTCATCACAGCACTACTTCAGCCCTCCTAGCCTTTACCAACACCATAAACCATAATTGCAACAATAATTATATATCCTCAGCCCTCTTCTTGGATCTTTCCAAGGCATTCGATATGGGTGATCACCAACTATTAATCCACACCCTGCAAACATTCTGTCTTGATACTAGAGCCCTTCAATGGTTTCAATCCTACCTGAATGGTCGACAGCAGGCTGTCCTCTGGCAGAACAAACTCTCTAACCTTCTACCCAACACCCTTGGTGTACCACAAGGCTCTATACTAGGGCCCTTGCTGTTCTCCATCTTCATTAATGTCATACTGGTATCCCAAAAGTCAGCTGTATCCAATATGCTGATGACTCTACTCTGATTTGCTCAGCCACATCTCCAGTAGAGTTATGTCAGCTACCCAGACCACCTTTAATACAATAGAAAACTGGCTTTCTGAACATCATCTGATCCTAAATCCCAAAAAAACTAAAATGCTGTTATTTTCACCAATACGTAGGTCCACCGCTTTCACCTTTACCATAAATTCAAATGATGGCACAGTAATCTCCCCTGACCCCTCTACAAAACGATTAGGTGTCATCTTAGACAATAATCTAAAATTCGATCTACATGTTAACCAAACTATCAAAACCATCAATAAAAATCTAGGGTCACTTTACAGAATAAAAGCCTGCCTAACCCCTCCAGCTAAAATTGCCATAGCTCACTCTCACTTTCTTTCTACCCTTCTGTATGCATCCCCTCTACTCTCAAATTTAAACAAGACTGTCCTTAGCAAACTCTCAGTTTGCTACAACCACATTGCCAGGTTTGCCTTTTAGGACACATCTTTGCATCAATCTAAATCAGCTTGGGTGGCTTGAACTACCCAGCCTAGTCCAGTATAACCAACTGATTATAGCCTATAAAATCCTCTGTAATCCGGACAATACTCCTGCACTTAAAAATATTATCTCCCCCTGTAACAATCCTAGACCGCTTCGATCCTCTAACAAACTACTAATTCGGAGTAGCAAAATTAATAACACAGCCGGTTAGTCTCTCTGCAAATTCTGTAAGTAGATCCTGGAACTCTCTTCCAGCTGGTATTACCTTACTTTCCACCTTAGGTCAATTTAAAACTAGACTCAAACAACATTTGTCATTTAACTGGCTATGTCAATGTATCAAGCCTGGCTTAACTCTCTCTAGAATGTGTAAAAATCTGTTAACCAGTTTACTGAGTAATTTAATTTAATCCTGACTTGCGCTCAGGATTAACTCTAACCTGTGGAACTTGTTTAACTTGCTTACTTATGTAATATCTGTAAATAGTCTGTTTGTAATATGTAATGCTGGTATTATGTAATGCTGTATATGCTTACCCTTGGAGCATTTCTCCCCGGGCCTCTGCTGAAAATGGACATGCATCCAGTCAGACTATCCCGGTCAACAAATGTAAAATAAAAATAAAATAAAAAGTAACAGGGGGTGTGAGGGGCACAGGATGGCTTCCACCCCACTGCTTATACTTAAAGGGTAATATGTTTCTGTATGTACTTCTGCTGGAATATAGTAAGTGTTGGTATCCTGTGTGTTTTCAGTATTTTGAACTTTCAGGATTTTGGTCTCAGGCTTTTGGTCTTTCAAGATTTTGTAGCTCTCCCAAATATATATATATATATATATATATATATATATATATATATATATATATACATACACAGAGAGAGAGAGAGAGAGCATGCTTCATAAAGCCAATGCCCAAAAGACAGCTAGCTACTATATGTATCACTTTGATGCCAGATCTGGATGAAACTGAAAGAGCAAACAGAACATGGTGACCTATTTCAACCTGTTACTGACAGTTGTATATCAAAAGCATGCCTCCTTACCCCAGCCAGCAAATGATAACCACCTGTACATGCATCTGTTGTTTTGATTGTGAGGAAACTGCAAATGCAAGTGTACATAATGAGTGAATATTTAAACATGCTATATTTGTCTTTGATAACACCTTAAATCAAAGCACCTCTGGGTTCTGTGTGTACACTGTTTTTTTCTTTATTATCTTTAGTGGCCATTATACAATTTGCATGCAAAATAAAACTGCTGTTTGTCTTGTATGTGTTCATTCATTAACTCTGGGCTTTAAGAGAGAAGATTAAAACTTAGAGCTGCAAATGAGGGCCTTTGTTGTAGTCCTGAATTTCACTCTCTAATAATTGTTCATTTTCTTCTGATGTGACCGTGAAGAGCTCAAGCAATCAGACTGTAGTCTCATATCACCAAGAAAAGAGGCACTTATGTCTAGTGGGTTTACCAAGTTAACAAATAAATATGAATGCTACAATACTACTGAGTTATGTAAAATGTTACATATAAAGACACGTAAAGCAAACGAGTGATGAATATCTATCCCTGATGATTAAAAATATAAAATTCCTTAAGAGGCCTGACTGATTTTAAAATCTTTGTTGAAGTTGGACAAAAAACTGCATTGTCTTTATGCTGTCAAAATGGAAATGGAAACAATGGAGTATCTTATTTGGATACTCCAGAAAACATAATGCCATTAATTTAAATAACAGATCAATGTAAATGGTAGTAGAACAGGGTAAACGCCCACTCCAAACAGCAAATAAAACTATAAAAACGTAGCAAAAGGTGAGGGCGAAACACAGCTTTAAAAAGTAGCTAGATAAAATGTCACCAATGTATTACATCCACCTCAAAACGGCACAGCTTCTCCAAGAAAAGAACTCCCAAAGTATAAAATCCGTTTTCTTTATTACAGACAGGTACCAGAGTTAGCGCTTTCACCTTGCGGTTTCTTCAGACTCAATACAAAGTACATAACAATGAGTCTATAAATACTTAAAAAAGCAGGAAAAACAAACAATTAAAAATCAGCAACGAAATAAGTGTAAGCAAAACCAAGAAAACACAGCTGGCAACCGCTAAGGAAGGTAGATGAAACACTGGATAATTGTAGTAAAAAGTCCACAAGTCAGCTGTTAACTGAAGTTAACACTCTTTAATTCCACTCTGTAAACGTTAAACACCAAAGACAAACAGTGTTTTTCGTCCCAGTCACTACCGGAACTTCATCAGACAATTACTTTTTGCGATCAACTAAGTTAGGTTGCACCGAAATAGGCGATGTGGCTTTCAAGCTTGGTGAGCTGATATAACGTTGTAGGACGTGGGGAACTGCGATATGTACAGGTTTGTCGATGCCTTTTGGGGGTGCTTGTGATCGTGGATGTACGATTTGGCAATTGATGATATATACAATTTGTTCTCTTGGTAACCGTATCCCAGTAGGGGAGTGAGACTACTTGGCCCGTGTAACTATTATGTGGTGTTTACACTGCAGCCTGTGAGATTACAGCGGAGTTGAGGATCTCTGCAGCATGGAGGAAACAGTTGCTTACATGTACTATCTTTTTATATACTTTTTGTATTGTTTTACGTTTATTTACGCTTTTTTATGTCATATTAAGCGTGGCTTTTATTATAAACTTTTAGATAGGGAACTACTTGTATAGGGAGCATTTATTTTCAATGTCCTAAACGGGGAATTATAATCCATGGAAACTGTTTATCAAAACAATGAAACTTAACTAGGACTGAAGTGCTTCCAAGTAATTTATGACACGCACTTTTACAATTGTTGACCTTTATTGATACTAGGGTTCAGTTTATGTTTAGCTTCATTAGTTAGTTGTGAACTTTAGACTGTATGGAGCTTGTTTAGAAAAATGGACCCTATTTTACTTTACTTTATTAATGTTTAAGATTAACTCTCTTTTTTAATTGTTTAATTGACAATTTAATTAATGTTGCTGATGTACTATTTTGTATATAAGCACTACTATTACAGGAAGTAATTGTCTGATGAAGTTCCGGTAGTGACTGGGACGAAAAACACTGTTTGTCTTTGGTGTTTAACGTTTACAGAGTGGAATTAAAGAGTGTTAACTTCAGTTAACAGCTGACTTGTGGACTTTTTACTACAATTATCCAGTGTTTCATCTACCTTCCTAAACAATTAAAAATCATTAACAACTAATTAAATACTTAGCAACCAACTCATTCAAACAAATTCAACTGTAATTCTATATACATCATTGAAGCATCAGTAATAAAATAATCATAAAAACTTCCTGACAACTAATTCATATTAATAAAAACATATAAATTCAATATCTTATTTGATTCTAAGTTTTCTCATCCTTAAAAAAGTTTTAAGGATACCTTGGCATTAAGCCCAGGGGCCATATCTGATCTCAACTTCAAAATCCATGCATTTTCCCTACTCTCAGTAATAGCCCAAATGTCCCCACCCCTGATGGTAGCATTAATCTTCTCTATAATCCTGAAATTGAAAGTATGGGAACTGTCTGTGTCCATAACATGTTTGGCTAAAGCATTCGTAGCATTTTTGACCCTAATGTTGTACAAATGTTCTTACGGTCCTTAAACATCTGTTCGTCTTACCTACATAAAATGACGAACAGACGTTACACATAGCCAAATGAACGAGGTCCCTGGACATACAATCACCCCTATTCCTGAATGTATAAGAATAATAGGTAGTGGGATGTGTAAATACTGGGTCCCCACAAATGTAGTCACAGAAATTGCACTTCCCACACCTCATAGTCCCAAATGGAACAGTAATCCCAGGATTGTTAATCACCCTATCACATAATAGCCTCTTAATATTCTTTTTGTTCTTATACCTGAATCGTGGGCCATCACCGACAATTCCAAGGATATGTGGATCCACCGACAATATACCCCAATGCTTCCTCACCACATCCTTAATGCTACCCACATCTTTAGTATAAAACAAAGAGAAGGCAATAGGGCTATGAGTGTGAATATTAGTGGGGTCTCGTATATCCATTCCAAAACTTAATTCAGAAAAATATGGAGCAGCTGCTTCAGATCTCAACTCAAATATATCCTCATGTCCTCTTGTGATGTCATCCATCTTATATCCCCGTAGGGCCAACCTCCTATCTAAATCTAACAAGTCCTGACGGAACCCTTCCTCTGTGGGATTGTACCTGGAAGCCCTCATACTCTGTCCCCTAACAATATTGTGGAAAACATAACCAGGGTGCATACTGTGTCTATGTAAAATCGAATTTTTATGACATTGCTTTCTGTAGACCCCAGTATTAATAATACCATTAGGTAATCTCTCAACAAATATGTCCAAAAAAGAAAGCTTATGATAAGAGAACTCATAACTAAACCTAAGATACTCAGTACAAGTATTTAAGTCAGTTATAAAAGATACAAGCTGTTGAACAGACCCCTTCCATAACAGGAAGAGGTCATCAACAAAACGCCTGTAGAAAGTGACATGAGCTTGGAAACTAGGATGAGGAATCATAAAGTCAAACTCCCATTCAGCCATGAACAGGTTGGCGTAGCTATTGGCACATGAAGTGCCCATAGCTACGCCATCCAACTGAATAAAAAACTCCTGTTCAAATCCAAATACATTGGTGTGTAGAACAACATCCAAAAGTGTCAGTAAAACACTGATTCTATCTTCACTATACCCAGAATAGTTATTAAGATGTCGCCTAATATAATCCAAACCTATTCGGTTGGGGATAACAGTGAACAGAGAATTCACATCCAAAGTAACAAACAGACAATCTTGATGATCAGATGCATCCCTCAAATGTTCATAAAGATCTAACAAGAACTGTTTAGTGTCTCTCAAAATAAACCTATGGGCATCAACCACAGGTCTCAAGAACTTCTCTAAATATAAGGAGAAAGGCTCTGTTAACCACCCACCACCTGACACAATAGGCCGAAGTGGTGGGTTAACCAGGCTCTTATGAATTTTAGGAAGCCCCTTAACAACCGGGACTAAAGGATGAGGTACTTCCAAAAAAGAACACATGCAATCATCTATAAGGCCCCTACTTAACAAATCCCCCAAGACATCACAAATCTTCACACTATAACTCACTAGAGAGTCATAAGGGATACGTTCATAGAATTTACAGTCACCTAACATTCTCCTAACTGCATCCAAATACTCTGGCGTATCCATCACTACTATTCCTCCTCCCTTATCCGCAGGCCTCAGGGTGATGGAAGAATCATTCATCAGTCTTTTAAGTGCTGTTCTCTCACCATATGTTAAATTATCCTGCCTTCTTTTTCTCACATCATACATCCTATAAATATCTTCTTCAACTAATTTACTGAACGCTCCCAGTAACGGGTGCATGGGAGGGATGTAAACACTAGGTTTTTTAAAACTACTTTGAACAAGGTTATCTTGATTGTTATTATTAAACATCACTCTCAAAGATAAATTTAAATTTAAATAAAACTGGTCAGTGGTACACCAAGGCATCACATTGTCTGGTGTTTCAGATATTTATTTCCTTGATTTAAATGTGCTATTTAGATAGTCAGTGATTTATCTTATCTGTGCATTATGAAACTATTGCAATTAAGGCATTTGATACTGAAAGCTGTATATTTAGTATACCACCGAAGTAAAAAGTCATTCTGCCACATAGTTTGGTTGGACCACTCAATAACCTGTCCCCTTTATGTAAATAAAAAATAGCCTGTCTGGTAAATGAGTAGAGGTATATGTAACAAGACCGTCTAAGAAATTGGACATTTAGCATACATTATGACTGAATCATGGTATGTAACTTGCAAAGATTTAGATGTTGTAGGATATGGGGATATTTAATTATAGCATACAAAGATGTCCTTCTATTCATATGTTGCAGTATTCATCACATATGGGTTTACTTCTCTTGCTACCCGAACGTCCAGCCAGTGTACAAAAGATTTGAGTCACTGTATAGTGCGTGGGACGTCTGACGTGACTAACAGAACATGGACCATAAAAGTGACATCACGCACTAGCCCTCAGAACTTCTTAGCTGCCAGTCAAACATCAGGTGTTCCTGCCATCAGATTCAGAAGAAATCAGATAAGTACCCCATTGGGGAACCTTTTCAGTCATTTATTTTATCCTAATGCTTGTTCATGTCATCTAGAAAGGGCTAGTGCAGACATCAGGTACCTTACAATGTTGCCCATGATCAGTGTCTCTTCTGTTTAGGATGGTCACACCAACCACAAGGCCTGCTCCATTTTATAGGTGCTTGTACCCAAAACTCTCCGCAGCTGTCTGCATGCACTTAACCTATACCTAGAAAACCAATGTCTCAAATAGTTAGCCTTAGGTATGGAGGGTTCCACTGACCTACCTTCTGAACCACTGAAAAAGAAGGCCAAGACCATCAGGCCTATGACTACAGCTGTGCCTTTTTTGTCTGACCCTCAGCTTGTGGCTGATGTTGGCCTGGTGAAGAATTGGGGTCTGCCTCTTCAGATACAGTGGGTACCTTCATGGAAACCACACAATCTTCTGCGGAAGGCACATCTACAGAGGCTTTTATGATGCCGGGGGAACCAGTGTTCTTGCAGGTCCATTGGATGCCTCTGATACCTTAATCACTGGATTTCAAGCCTTCCTCCATGCAGATGCCCACTAGGTCTCTCAAAAGGAAGGAAAAAAAGAAAATGCGCATCTCCTGCTCCTGAAAGTATTCCAGACTGGCAGGCCTTCAGCCAAAGTCTGTTTAATGCCTTCATGGCCTTACGGCCTGCCACTCCAGGGACATCCACTATCCGTCTTTCCATCCTGAACCCTAGGCGTCAGACATCAGATTCCTTGCAGAAGCAAGAGGAGGAATTATCTGACTCTTTTTCTGAAGAATCCTTATCATATACCTCCCAGATACCTTCCCCCCTGAGATATGGCTCTCCAGAGGAAGAATCCATTGACACTGACTCCCCAGCAGAGGACTTGATCTTTGGGGAAATTATTACTAAAATGAAGAAACATTTCAAGTAGGAATCATCTAAAATGTTAGAGGTCCAAAAAAGGTGTTATGACCTCATTCAGATGGTGTTACTCCCATTCTACCTGCCTTCCTGGATGCCTTCTCTTCAGTACCCCAGAACCTGGACTCTCAGCCACCTGCTCTACACAAACCTGGCAGGTTTTATAAAGTTCCTGAGAATGCAAAGTTTCTTGTTAAGTGTCCTGTTGCAGACCCTGCCACTATTTCCATTTCCAGTTCCACTGATATGGCTTCAAAACTATTGCCTTCCACCACCATTCTCCCTGCTGACAAGGACAGCAAATCTATGGAGCACAGGTGTAAGAAAATATACACTTCTGCTACTCTGGCTTTTAGAGCTACTAATTACCAGACACACATGGCTAAATATGTCTTACCCCCATTGGAGAAGATCTCCAAGGAATTATCAGACTCCCCAGATTTTACTGTCAAACCTTCAGTGTCTGCCCTAGTTGCTCTCACTTCACAGGTTATCAGGCACTCTGTAAAGTGCAGTTATGATGCTGTTGAGGCCTCAACCAGATCAGCAGCATCAGCACCTGCTTTGAGTAGGTAATCCTGGCTATGCCTACAACCTTTACCAGATGACTTTAGAGCCAAGCTGGTTGATGCCCCTTTGGACAGCACAGTCCTGTTTGGAACAAAAGTGGCTGACATTTTTAAGTCATTACAGCAAAAGGGAAGGAGATGCAGGATTTAAAACACCTGCTGGTTTCTCATATTCCAAAATTTCAGAGGAATTACCCAGCAAAAACACAATTTATTAGAAAGCACTCTCACCGTGCTGCTTCCACAAGGCCTAGAAAAACTTCCAGGGAGCAACCTACTACAACCAGAGCCCCCACCTCTTCTAGCCAAAGGCTGTCCTTTCAAGACAGGACAGGTATTGTCTGACTACCTGACAAACTTAGAACCCCTCTTTCTCCCTCTATCCCTCACTTGGAACACCTTTCTCAATGTCTCAAGTGTGGACACTTATCACCTCAGACAAATGGGGCCTCTCTGTAATACAGAATGGGTATTTTATGACCTGGTTCATGCCTCCAAAGAGAAGGGGTATCCCACAAACACCAAAAGAACATCTCCCCCTACTGCAGCCAATGTTAGACAACCTGATGGCTCATGTCACCATTCAAGCAGTCCCACTGTCTGCAAAAGGAAGAAGCTTCTGCTCCAGGATTTTCCTGGTTCCAAGAAAAGACGGTCCCTGGAGGCCAATTCTGGACCTCTCTCTACTCAACCATTTCCATCAGGTCCCAACCTTCAGAATGTTGACCTTACCAACCCTCTTTCCACTCCTCCTCCCCCTTGGGTTCATGGCCACCTTAGATATTAAGGATGCCAGTGTCTTTGCTGTGGGTTCCTGTCATTTTCAGTTTTCAGCCTTGCCCTTTGGGCTTTCCACTGCACCCATAGATGTCCTTCTCTTCCATGTTGCAGTGTTCCTTCCCATCCACCTCCCCTTCCTACTATGCAGCTTTTTCCTTTCTAGATGGCACAGGGCTGGCATTACCTTTGCTCAGACCGGTTCCGACTGGGGCTTACAGTTCTGAGGGCTGGTGCATGCAGACGTCACCTTTGTGGCCCATGTTCTGCTAGCCATGTCAGACATCCCACTCACCACACAGTGACTGAAATCTTTTGTATACTGGCCGGACATTCAGGTAGCAAGAGGAGTAATCTCATATGTGATAAATACTTCAACATGGAAGAGGACGACATCTATGGTCATGGTAAGATTTTATACATCATTTCCTTATCAATTACAAATTCATGAACGAGTTCCCCAAACTAAAAATAGTGAGAGATGGTATAACACAAAATTATTAACTGTGCCAGTACCATGTAGTTATGATGTTGCAGAAACAAACAAAATAATGGTCTTTCTAAGTGTAAATATCAGTACAGTAATACATAAGCAATACAGAGTTGGTGATTATATTGTGTTGTCTACTTCCACACGGTATGATTGTTTGAGGCCTTTACTTTTTGTACCATGTATTGATCTTACAGATATATTTCTGCTAACTCACAAACTGCTTTCTTGTTGGCCATTTACCTGGTTTTAGACATTTCTTTGTTTTAATTTATCGTCTTTAGTTGGGTGGAATAAGGGAATGAGGGATGCAGGAATCAGTCTGTCATGTAAATAATTTAAAATTCCACTTACTTATGTTGGTAGAATGTTTTCACCCACTTTCACAAAATAGAAGCCAACTGGTATAATCACTGCATTTCTATTTCTGCATCAAAGTAAACGGTCATGATTTCCCCTATAAGTTGTTATAAGTAAAAACATACTTTAAGCCTTGGATGTACAATAATTTAACATGTTTTTCACAAAAGAGACATTTCCTTTCACCCAATGCTATATGATGAGGAATCAGTACTGGCTTCAGCAGCCTTTAGTGAAGGAAGCTTTAATGAATCATGTTATTTTGCTTTGTGCATGAAGCCCTGTACATTGAAAATTGTACTTAACGGTTTCCCCTCCATCATATCCTGATGACATCCTTCATGAAATGAAAAACTGTTCTGTTGTAACCATTCCAGGATTAATCAGCCATGTAACACATTACTGTCCTGTTATATCCTATGCATCACTTGTTGGGCAATCACCTTCACATTAACAAGATATAACGGACATCTTCTGAATACATTTTTAAGGTGGATAAGCTATAATTATTATGTTAATGTACGAATGCAAAAACAGTCTTCCATATGTCATCTCAAATATTGACTGGTACCAGTTAAAACAGCCAGCATTTATTTTTCTAATCTATTTGTTATTGTATTCTCTGTCCAAATATCTGTTCTGAAAAGCTTTTCTCGTTTTCATTTTTTTATATTGACAGACATCATTGCATTATCCAGACTGTTTTTCCTTCCAGATTTGAGCTACCTTGGTTAAATCTGCAGGGGGTGTTTATTGATCTTTTGAGATTTAGTTCACAGTTGTTGTTCTGTGCTGTGTGCTTGCTCATCTGATTATCTATTAGCCATACCAATCAGATATCAGTTACTGTGCTTCATGCAGCCGTCTAATTGTTTGAGAAATGAATTAAATTGAGACTTAATGACTTATGGTTTGTAGTTTATTTCTGAGGGTGAAATTGTGTTGCTTTGATACTTATTCATCCTGAGATAAATTAATTCTGTTTCTACAAGTCTGTAAATAGCATTCTTTGAATCATGGCATATATCTCCAAACTCTGAGTATACAAATTCACATACATTTCTGCATTTATGCCCATAAATTCCACTAAAGAGAACATATTATTTGCTGTAACTGGTATATTTCCATAGTACTGAAACAACGAGGACACGTGATGTTGTGTTTCCTACATTGTCCATTCTCATGCAAATAACCAGTATATCAAGATTAAAGTACAGCTTTTAGTTATTTTTCCATGCATTGACTAATCCACTTGTATCACAGTTACATTTCATGGAGAAGGTGTACTGTATGTTTTTGTGTTCCCCTCTCAGATCCCCCATATTTAAATATAGCAGCTTTGAGATTGTACTAACTTGGCATAAAAGGAACATTTGTTTAATTTTAAACAATAAGCTTTCCCTCCATCTTAATTTGTGTAACCTCATAGTTATTGCAATAAAAGATCTGTACAAAAAATTCCCACATTTTGGGTGGGTGATGGTGTAGTAACCCTATAAAAACCCAACTACTGTCTAAATGGATGCACTCTGATGGAATATGACTCTGCAGTTATTGACAAAAAGGTACTTTGCTGGTTCAGCAGTGGTATTGGTCAAATGATAACCTGATATGCTTGGGTCTGTGATGGAACCCTGACTGCAGCACAAGTAGTGGGGTTCAATTAGTGGCCCCAACACCAGAAGAGGCAGGCAGGGAGGAATAGGAGTGAGAGTACATGGCCTGTTCACCACTCTTGGAAATAAGGAGGGGCTTGCATACACCTGGAAGCATAGTGGGCAGTGCAGATTCCATGGTAAAGACTGAGGAAACCACTGCTGTTACTCAGTGGGAAAGGGCAGGGCTGGCTGGGAGAGCATGATCCTTGCAGAAGTGAGGAGACATTCGTCATGGACAACCCATTGCACATTCATCATCAGCAGTGCATCATGAATGTGCATTTAGGGCTATGGAGAGAAAAAAAAAACTTGAACCACCCCTAAAAGCTGTCTGAATAATAACCCCTCACATTCGGCCCTCACCTTTGTGATGAGGGTTGAATGGGCAAGCTGACTATTGAGGGGGCTGATGACTAAGAGGTAGCAGGAGCAAAGTGTACAAAAAAAGTATCTTAACTAGAAAAAAAAAAAAACATTAGGGTCCCAGAAGAGATTATACAGACACTCTCTGCATATGTCTCTCCATGTAAATTGCTATATGTATAACTGTTAAACTTTATTTAATGCTTTTTTGATTTAAATTTGTTGCAAATACTTTTTATTAATGCATTGCAGAACGTGCCACAGATGTAAATCGAGTCATTGGGCATGATGTCAAGTAGCTATGTTATGAATTGTAATCTACTAATGTTTTATAATAAGAACCGATTCCTCGTCTTTCTTCTAAAAGGAGAGTGATATAGAGTTGTGGAATACTGCCCAGATGCCCACACAAGTACCACAACGCTTTAAAGATCCAGCATCATACTATTCTAAAAACATTTGTATGCAGTAGCAAATTCTCTGGCAGCCTAAGCTCATGACCAAGACTTTTGCTGGACAAAGATCTAATTGCTCAGTTCACTTCTTAAGTGGCTGAGATTCACTATAGCTCTTGAAGTCATTTCCCACTTCAAAATCTTTAGACTCTCCCAAACAGTACAAAACAGTGAGATGGTAACTTGTTTACCTATATACTGAGAGGCTGAGACCAGAAAGTTTAGCTTATAAATTATACATACACAGTTTTTACCATTGCTCAAAGGTTTGTTACTTATTCTCCATTTGTTTTTGTATTTTTTGTGAAGGTGCAAAAAAATTTTATGGGGCACATTCATCGATGTGAACTCTAGATATTTGCTGATGATCTCGCCTGAGTGTAATTTTTTTATGTTAATTGATCTGAAGCATGCCCCCTGATGGGATGTGCCATCTGTGTCTCTGGTATTTGTTTACTTCCTAACAGCATTGTAGGCTGACACTTCTGGGCATGAAGGAAAAAAATGAAATAAAAGCAACAACAAAATTCAGCATGGGGGTCTGCCACTGAGTGAACACTAAATGTATTTCCAGAACATTAGTTCTAAATATGCCTGTTTGACATGTACGATGTGTTCATTACTATAAAGTGCTATGAATCTCATCATTTTTAAGAGAACTAAAAGGTCATATGATATGACCAGCTGATATGCACCTTCATGTTTCCACTTTTAAAATCAGAAAATAGACATTTTGTAAGTTAAAACACCATATAGATATACAATCATTTTCTGCAGAACACAATACCATATATTATCAACTCCCTTATAAAACAGGGTATAAAAAGAAAGCATCTCTTTAAAAGGTAGAATGAAACTTTTACTGTGTTAAAGTACTGCTGACTATGTAATCAATATGTTCAAGCCATACGTGTTTGTACATCATTATATAATACTAAATACCTTCTCAGTTAAACTGCTCAAAAGTTTAAGTGTTTATAGTAAACCCATTTTTTATGTTTATTAAAATGTTGCCAGGATATTTTAGTTTTATTAAATGAGAAACTACAAGAATCTGATCATCAGTCTCACAAATCTATTTTTTTTTAAATTAGTCATTTTTTATTAAATTATCTGCCTTATATGAAAAGTGTTACTGATATGTGAAGATAACTGTTTTTACTTCTAATGATTTATCAGCTGTATATAATCTTTGTGGTATAATAAATCTTTTCATGGTAACCTATGTACTTCCATCATAGTCTGTTAATTAAGATTTATCCTTTACTGCTGTGGTATAAATTTGGGTTATTATATTATGTTCATCCTATCAATTGTCATTTCAATATATTACTGACCATATGTTTTGGATGGCAGCTTTCAGCCTTAAACAAAGAATTCTTTGAAAATAGGCTTTTATGTAAAGATGCATGTCGGGTCTTGTGAACCCCAGACTTTATAGTTAACTGCAAAGTGAAATATGTGTAAATATCCTTAGACATTTTTTCAAGTAATAACCACTTATGACATTTAATCATTTGCTGATTGAGAAGTTAGACTTATGAATGGAGCTAGGTATATTGATGTCACCACATAATGGTGGAGTAAATAGCTCAGTAGCTAACCATAAGCTGATTAGCCTAACTTTTCTTGTGATTGTGATAGTAGATCCTGAAATAAAGTTTAACTGAATATTGAAGGATAACATCTATGCACAACTAACACAGATTCATAATTGTGAAATGCTGTTACACCAGGCTTGTCCATCTTTATAACTCAACTGTGGCATTAGGTGGACCTACTCATTAAGGCCTTTAACTCTGTACCAAATAGGAGACACCTAAAGAAACCAAAGAGTGGTATAGGGTGTTTAGAACAATGTGGAAGCTGTTGGATAAATTGCTGGAGTCGAGGGTGTGTGTGTGTGTGTGTGTGTGTGTGTGTGTGTGTGTGTGTGTGTGTGTGTGTGTGTGTGTGTGTGTGTGTGTGTGTGTGGGATTGCCTGTATGTATACATAATGTCATATGTGGCACTGGGAATGTAAATTGGAGAACACCAAAACAAGATGAACAGAAGAGAATGCGATAGAAGCATTTTGAAAGATCCCTGTAGCTAGCAACATAGCTGTAAAGGAGAAACTGAAATTTAATCAAAACAGAAACACTTGGAAGTAATGATTACTAGAATTTTAAGAAGTAATGATTACTCCATCAAGAGTAGTACGAGATGAGGAAAAACTAAAGATAACAGAATTACGAGATGCCTTTAAAGTGAAAGCGAACAGAATTTTGTGGTGTCTTAAAAGTGAAACAGCCTCTAGGAATAAAGAGGCAATGCCATTTTAATGTGGTACTTGTATAACTTCAACTGAACTATTGTGTCTCATTCTGGGCACCATTCAGGAAGAGGAAACCTAGGAGAACTGAGTGAGTACAAAGTAATGTAACAAGGATGGCAAAGGCAATAGATTAGAGGGTGAACCATACAAGAAAAGCATAAAACATTGTGCTATTTCAGTCTTTGTGAACTAGAAGCTAGAACGTGGCCCACACATTGAAGTCAGATGAGGAGCATACAGGGAAACATCTAGGAAGAAAAACCAGACTGAATGGGAGAGGACATCATCTTAAATGGGCACTTCTCATTGTGGACTAGAGAAAGTATTACTTCAAAAATGTTGTTATGGACTTGTAGAATGAAGTACTTAATTATTTTGTTAGAGCAAAAAAAGATACAATTATGTGAGACTAGGGATAGTGAAAGAGAAAGTAGAAATGGGATACGAGAGCAATTTATAACAGCTAGATACTCAACAGTGAGCTTCCTTTTGCATGCTCTGTTATATTTATATGCACCTTGCTATAGCTTGACACCCTATATGACTTTGGCTATATAAGCAACTAGAACACCCTTGCTCTATAACTCTTTGGATAACATTGGCTCTTAGATTTACTAATTTTTCTGTGTTCACTTTATATATGGTGGTCTCTGTTGTAAGACCCTGTTTTTCACTCTGATTTTACAAAAAAAAAAAAAGATTCTCACTTATGTGGTTTGAAGAAATGTGCAATATAAAAATGTATACATAAAATGCAAGTCATATGAATAAATATACTTAAGGATGTTTTAAAATTGTACTTCTAGGATTTGTACATTATACATACAGAGTATGAGTATCAGTATTCAAAAATAGTCACACATTCAGAAAAAAAACAAATTCAGTAGGTTCACCCTGAGGAAGTAGATCCCCTACAATCCAAGTGGGACATCAAAATCAGTCACTGCATGAGAATGATTGGGATTGGGTACATACCTATTTCTAATAATTTCCTCTACTATAAAAAGTGTGTGTCTGTAATTTCTCTGGAAGTCGTATATCAGTGTATGTGTGATAATGTGCACATGAAGTAAATGTGATAAACCACATTGTTTGTTGTCTGTGTACATATTGTTTCCTTTATCATCTAATGATGCAATACATGTTTTATTGTAAAGTATACAACAGGCTGAGACTCCACATGCCCAGCTTTTGATCAGTGTTCTACCCCTGTTAACAAAAACAAACAAGCAAGTACAGTAGATATAAAACGTGTACACACCCCTGTTAAAATGCCAGGTTTTTGTGATATAAAAAAATGAGACCGCAATAAATCATTTCAAAACTTTTCCCACCTTTAATGTGACCTATAACCTGTACAGTTCAATTGAAAAATGAACACATTTGTTAGGGGAAAAAATATAGCAAAATAAAAAAAATGTGCAATAAGCTGGTTGGATAAGCGTGCACACCCTTAATGTAATACTTTGTTGAAGTACCTTCTTGGGTACACACCTGCCATCAATTAAATAGATTCTGATTAACCCCAAATAAAGTCCAGCTGTCCTAGTAGGATTTTCCTGACATTTACTCAGTTACCTGCTACAGTAAAAGCCATGGTTCACAGAGAGCTTACAAAGCATCAAAGGGATCTCATTGTTGAAAGGTACAAGTCAGGAGAAGGCTACAAAAAATTTCCACAGCATCAGATATACCATGGAACACAGTGAAGACAGTCTTCAAAAAGTGGAGAAAATATGGGACAGCAGTGACATTACAAAGAACTGGACATCCCTCTAAAATTTATGAAAAGACAAGACAAAAACTGGTCAGGGAGGCTGCCAAGAGACGTACAGCAACACTAAAGGAGCTGCAGGAATTTCTGGCAAGTACTGGTTGTGTACTACTACATGTGACAACAATCTCCTGTATTCTCCATATGTCTGGACTGTGGGGTAGGGTTGTAAGACAGAAGCCTTTTCATACACAGAAAAACATCCAGGCCTGGTAAAATTTGCAAAATAATACATCAAGACTCCCAAAAGCATGTGGGAAAATGTGTTATGGTCTGATGAGAACAAGGTTGAACTTTTTGGCCACAATTCCAAAAGGTACATTTGGTGCAAAAACAACACTCCACATCAGCAAAAGAACACTATCCCATGGTGAAGCATGGTGGTGGCAGTATAATGCTTTGGGGTTGCTTTTGGAACTGGAGCTTTAGTCATTGTGGAGGGAATTATGAACAGTTCCAAATACCAGTCACTTTTGGCCCAAAACCCTCAGGCGTCTGCTAGAAAACTGAAGATGAAGAGGAATTTCACCTTTCAGCATGACAATGACCCAAGCATACAGCCAAATCAACAAAAGAATGGCTTCACCAGAAGAAAATTAAAGTATTGGAATGGGCCCAGCCATACCCTAGACCTAAATCCAATAGAAACTCAGTGGGGTGTTATGAAGAGGGCTGTGCACAAGAGATGCCCTCAGAATCTGACAGATTTGGAGCACTTTTGCAAGGTGTGCCATGCTGATAGACTCCTATCCAAGAAGACTGAATGGTGTAATTAAATCAAAAGGTGCTTCAACAAAGTATTTTTTAAGGGTGTGCACACTTCTGCAACCAGCTTATTGTACGTTTTTTTTTTTTTTTTTTATATTTTTCCCCTAACAGATGTGTTTGTTTTTCAATTGAATATTACAGGTTATAGGTCACATTAAAGGTGGGAAAAGTTTTGAAATAAGTTATTGTAGTCTCATTTTTTTATATCACAAAAACCTGGCATTTTAACAAGGGTGTGTGTACTCTTTATATCCACTGTAGCTAGCTAGCCACAACAGTACAAGAACACTTTGATTCATTAAAGAACACAGACTTCAGGGTGGTAGTGAATGTGCTAAATAATGGGGAATGTATTTATGCAGTTTTCAAAAGTATACTGTGGCATGTAACAAGATCATATTACAGAGGAGTTCTGGTAGGTGGATTTATCTTTATTACCTTGGTATGGCTGCACATACTGGGGTTTGAAAGCACTTGCTTTGTTAAATTTAATAAAGTTATAATAGTTATTCAGAACATGCATCTCTGTATAGATCACTTTTTTTTCCATTCGCTTACCAGTAGAATTGATTCTCAGATTCAGCTGCAGGATAAATATGTGTAAATCAGTCTTTCTTTAATCTTCCATTGTTTAATCTACTCTCTTTCTCTTAATTGCCTTTATAGTAAGCAAAACTGTTATGACAATATTTGAGGGGTTTCATTGATTGATTCATTCATGCTTCATTGTAGCTGATAACATCTTGGTTGCAATGAAACAGGAACCTTTGATGCTGAATGCGTTCGGTGTATGCACTGGATTTTTAATGTAGAATTCCTTGGAACTGGTTAGTGGAATTGTGATCTGAGCTGACTGCAATTATATTTTCTGTTTGAACGTTAAAAGTAATTTTTCTTTTTGCATACACTAGCTAAATTCAAGTTTATTTAGATTTTTTTAATCACTGTTAATACTTAAAACACACAGAATAAGTGCAACAGACAAGTAAACTAGCTGAAAAAACAAATTAGATCAACAAACTTTGCAGCTTCCTACTTAAAACATACATATAATCAAGACAGTGTTCCATTGCAAGAACTAACGGGTTACAACGGCTCCATTTCGTGTGAGCTTTTGTTTTAAATGTTAGCTCTTGTTGCACTTTTATTGTCTGTCATCATACCTACATCAAATAGCTAAGCTATGTCTGAGCTTAGAACTACCATTTGTATATGTGTATATGTATGTGGGTACCCAAACTTGAGCACATTTGTGTATGTATAGTTACAGAAACTTGATTTCAGAGCAATAAAAGCTCTCCCTCTGTTCCTGGGTATAATGCCTGTCATGTACTCAGACCCACTTGCAGTTGTGGGTGAGTATCACTATTTGCCAAGGATATCATCAGCTCACAACAAATTCCTTATTACACAGCATGTGAACTCCTAGAAGTCCAAATCACCCTAAACAAGACTAATTTCCACTTCATAGCAAGCTGTAGAACACTGTCTATGTTCTCTTCTGTGCATGATAGCTATTTTAACACATTATCTGAAACTTCCATTAAACCTGAATCCTTTCTACTGAGGGATTTCAACTATCCATCAATCAACTGGCTGACCTGCACTGCCAACTGGTTGGCATGCCCAGTGCTTTCTTGACCTTATAATGCTAACTCTCTTTCACAAATAGTTAACCATGTTACTAGCAGTCCCAGTACCATTGATGTCATCCTCACTAATATGGCCACTTGTTGTTGTTGTTGTGTCTTTCGGCTTTTCCCGGTTAGGGGTCACCACAGCGGAACTCCGGTCCGCTAATGATTGGCAGTTGATTTTTACATGCTGAGTTGCTGGCCCTAACGCACAACCTTCAACGAAGGTACGCCCATTCATGCACGTTTCCACAGAAGACGCTCTAGCTGAGAATCAAATGGGACAACGTCTTGCTGTGAGGCGACAACGCTACCGCAGCACCAACACCACGGATGAATATGGCCACTTCTTGTACAGCTACATATTTATCATGTCCTGTTAAATCAGCCAATAATTGACTGACCTTATTCCTTTAAAACTGGTGGTGCTTCCCCTGTAAATAGCTCTGTGTCTATGGATTTCTCAATAGCAAACCTTATTCCATTACTTGATGACTTAAATAAGCTCTGTTGTAATCCTCCTCAAAAGGATTCTACTGCTAAAGCTGCTACCTATGCTTCTGACCTCTACTCCCACTTAAATAGTTGTATTGATAAGGCAGTCCCTATTGACAACAAGTTTAGAAACAAATGCCTGTGGTGAGATACCCGTATAAATAAATTATATGACTGCTTAATGCTTATAAGAGGCGTCATTCTACCTATCTTAAGAGCACACTTAGGCAAACTAACAAAGAACTGAGCAAAATAGGAGACCGCCTCGGAAAGCAAGTCAAAGAACCAAACAAATGCAGAAACTAAGAAGGAGCTTAAGGGAACTGTTGCTTTCATATTAGGACACAAACAAGTCTTCATGGGTTCTGTTTAAGCAGCTTTATTTTACACAAATACATCACTATAGAGGCTTACTGACTATAACTTAAATAACTTGTACACAAACTAACAACTGTGATCATGTATGCTCACTCTCTGGCTGCTGTGATCTATAGGAATCATTAGGAAGCTCAAAAATAACTGCAAATCATTCTTTAACTATGTCAGGAAGTTCCAAAATAATACTAATCTGTCTGACCCAAAGGAAATATACTAATATTCTAACTAACAAATTTTGTGCAAACTTTACTCCACCAACAGTTATAGCTGTCCCACATGTTCCGCATTCAAAGCTAGCCCTTTTATTACTATGGAACACGTTCTCTCAGCCCTTTCAAAAACTAAAAACTTCATCCATGGACTCTGGTAACATACCAGGTTGCCTGATTATCAGTGCCAGATATGGCCTTTATGAACCCCTAATTAACTCTTTAATCTAAGCCTCTGCACTGGTTATATTCCTGAAGCTTGGAAAACTGCTATTGTAATGCCATTACACAAGGGTGGCCCAACCACAGACCTTGGTAACTATAAACCTCTTAATTTCACTGACCTCATATGTAAAGCTAAAAAAAGGTGTTATCTCACACTTCATTGATCTGGATATTGAAAATCTCTCAACCATGGACCCTCATTAATTTGGCTTTATCAGTGGAAGGTTTGCCTATTTATCCTTATTAATTTCTTTGAAAAAAGTATCTAAAGCAAGGGATAGTGGTTATGCAGTGCATATAGCATATCTAGACCTGGCCAAATCCTTTGTCACTCTTCCCCCATGCAAGCATTATCAATAGACTTGCAAATCTATATATAAATCCTTATGTTTTGTGCTGAATAGCTAACTGGGTGTCTGACAGATGTCATGTGGTTAGAGAAGCAGGTGCCACTTTTGAAAATAAAACAGTTATGAGTGGTGTACCACAGGGCTCAGTTTTGTGCTATCTCTTATTTGGAATATTTTTCATAGACCTTTAGGCCAACACTTCTGTCCTAAGGATAACAAAGTTTGTAGATGACTGTAAATTAGGTGTTGATATTCGATCTTCATCTAATTCACAATTGATTCAGCAAGGCTTAGACCATGCTAATAATTGGTGCAAGGACAATGGTCGCAAATTAAATGTAAAATAAATGTAGCATAGTTCATTTTGGGAAACAAAACTGTTTAATTTACTGTATAGTTGATGCATCCCACCAAGCAAGCATTTTTGTAAGGGATCTGGCTACTCTTGTTGATAATTCTTTATGGTTTGACCATCATATCTCCACAATAGTTTGGAAAGCCTGTTATATGGCCCATTCCCAGTTGCTCATACCTTATCAGACTCATCACTGAATATACTCCATCTTTTGGCATGTGTTTATCTAAACATATCACTCAACTTAAGAGACTTCAGAGATTCATGACTAAAAAGATCAACAGCCTCAAAAATTTTTGTTATAAAGAGAGACTGGCTGCCCTTTCTCTGTACTCAATTTCTAACAGACTTCTCTGTGGAGATGCATGTCTAGCCTTTCATGACATAAAAGATCCAACCCTATTCGATCTCTTATTCTTTTGCAGAATTAATGGTAAATCAAATACTCTGTTAAAGGAACTAAGCCTTCATTGTGAGATAAATAAGACATGTTGCCATGATAGATTCATATCCTAGCATCTCTCTCACTTCTGGAACAAACGTCCACTACACATGAAGCAGATTAGCACCCTTGCTACTTTCTAGGTAACCCTAGATAATTGGATGGACAACCTCAAATGCTCTCACAGTCTACCTTGTCTGCCCTCCTTGAGGACAGAAGGAAATTTTGAATAGAGTTTTTCAGCTAGGCATGAAATAGCCCACAGACCATTGTGAATCAGATGAAGATCGAACTCGCCAAATGCTGTGACCTGGTAGAGTGAGTCCAAAAACACAGAGAATGGCTGAAAACAGACATACATATACCATGTTCAAGATGGCTGGTTCCTGGAATATTCCCTTTCTCCAATTTTTGGTGATGTCGGAGTTGGTATATGTAAGTTCAGGGAGTGTTGGGAGGTTTACCGCCCACGCAAAAAAAAAAAAACTTGTTTAATGGAGAAAGTGATGTTTGAGATTCACTCTTTTACTGGGTTTTGGTCCTTTATTTTTGGCTTGTTGGCACTCATTACTTTGAGTAACTTTATTTCAGTAGGAAGTCCAAATGTATGTGTGTACAGCTGCCCCCTCCTCCAAAGGCAGATATAATAAGGATTGCATTGCTGTTTTGTTGTTTTAACTGGAGGTATTAAAACCATAACAGGATTCATAGATTATGAATTCAGTGTTAATTAATACAGTATAACTTAGGGAAAGAGTAGCAGAGAGAGAGAGGGAAGAAATGCGGTGGAATCTGTCATATATACAAGGATAAAGCACACCTAATGTGGTGTCTGTCTCACTTTCACATAAACGACATTGCTAGAAATCTTTTCTGTACAGTATAGAACAGCAAAAAGAAAGTGAAGTGAAATTAATGTCTTGTGGCTGATTTCATCAGTGCAAATGTTGCAACTACTCATACATGTACACTGTCCACGGGTGGTGGGGATGGGCTAAAGATGAAGAAATATTACTACTTTAACTGATGAGCAGAAATCCTGTCTCAAGCTCGTATATATAAATTTCAGGGGATTGTGGGGGGGGGGTGCAGCGTGAACCATATGAATTTTGAGTTTCAGAAGACTCAGTAATGTGATATAAACCTATATGACTTGAAATTCATTTGGTCAAGACCATATGATCGGGTATTTGAAAACGCAAAGCTTTTGAATGGAGATTGCAGTACAGAGAGGATCTGGAAATTTATCCTTTTCTTTACTGCAGTGCGATCTCTGAGTAGGTATTTAGAATTTGCAGGGGGTGTGGGGGGCTTGCCCCCTCATAAAAGTAAAAAAGAAAAAGTAATTTTTTTTTTTTGATACTCAAGTTTTTGTAAACTCTTTCATATGGTCTCATCCATATGAATTTCAAGTTTCTGAAAGTTCAGTGATCTGATAGGGATCCAGAAGTAGACCCATCCTTTTGTTAGATTGCTGAATACCAGAGATAGGGGGATTTTCCCCTTTCCCCAGTATTGTTTGATCTCAGGGTTGATGTATTCAAGTAAAAGGAGGTGTGGGGGACTCATGTGGACTTTTCCCACTGTAAAAACAAATGTTTTACTGTTTTTTGTATGGTTTCAGGAAGTCTTTTTTTTTTCCATCTTCAAACAGACTTTGATAACATGGTTTTCAGTCGTTTATCATGTACCCATTTATATACAAAAGTGTGTCAGTGGTCAGCTTTAGTGCAGGCTGATGCAGAAAACAATGCATTAATGGATTTAATTGCTTGGTAACTGTTCAGATTGTTTGCTAGGTTCATAGATTTTTCGTGTGGCAAACTAAGAGAGTAATTGAGAATAAATGCTATTTTATAAAGACTAGAAACATGTCCTGTTTAAAATATGACAAAAATAAACATGTCTTATTCCATAGAAAATATATTTAAGAATATTTAACTTAGAATAAAAAGACTCCTCTGTTTCTTCATTGTTTGCTTTTAATTTCTGAATAATGTTGTTACTTTTATTTTAAAGGATGGAGTTGGTTTGGGCTGGGAGTCATTACCCATTATTTGCAATGGTTATGATGATATCAAAAGAGGTAGAGTGATTATTTAAAATTTTCTGTATCTTAACTTACCTAGGAACCTATCTCTGTGGGCTGAGGGAGCTACATCAGGAAGGGAAAGGGGACATCTACAACGGTGAGTAGAACCCCACAAAATAGTAGCCTATATAGATACCACATTTGTTTTGTTTCTTTTATTTATTTCATTTTGAAGGTATAGGCAGCTTTTTGATCTTGCCTGTAACATTTGTTTTATATTTTTGAAATATTATAGGTGATAAGACTATACTCATCCATATATTATAATGGGTGTTGACTTCCAGTTTTGCTGCCACATTTTAGTGCAGCAATTGAAAATGCTGAGCACCGCATTATACAGCGGATCAGTGAATGAGTGTCAATATTTGAGCAGTAGCTTAAGAATGAAAGCAGAGTAGCAGTGGTATGTTTTTTGTGCATCATCGTTCACTACATTATACTGCAAATATCTTGAAGAAAAACTAAAAAAGCAGCAGTAGGAGAGAAAATCAGAAATTAGCCTAAGCCCACAAAGAGCCTGTCATTCATCAGACATTCGTTATTTATAAGAACACAAGACTGTATAAGAGGGTATGTATGCTTCTGTTAATGAACTGAAGAATAGAGCTACAGACTATAAATTTGTTACGTTGCATGATTCACTAATAAGAACAAGAATACAATGTGGTAGAAGAAATGATAAAACAAAGGATGAACTGGAAAAGCAGACTTGCCCTTTTTGAAAACTCTGGAGTTATTCAGAGTAAGTCATATTGGTAGATAATAGTTTAGCAGGATGAAAGGGAAGCATGTTAAATTAAATGTAAATCATATAATTAGGCCCAATTGAAAAATAATCAGGATGTGTTGAAGCAATAATAGATATGGAAGAGTAATAAAAGAATCCAGAATGAGATGTAGACAAATGCTTGCAGTTTTAATTCATGCTTCATGTGATCATGAGCATGGGAAGAATCATTTACTAGAACAGAATCAGTCTTTCAAGTTCTGTGCTAGAAAATGATATTTCTGTAAAATGTGCAAAAGAAGAAAAACAAGTGTGTTAAAATAATGTGCATACTGTTTATCTGAAATATGAAAATGATATGTTTGTCCATGCTAGTAAAATTGGAAGATTAACTGGCATCTGAGAATGTATCTGAAATGTTAAAACAGATTGTTGAAATGCAGCGTATTAATGGGCAGAATGTAGAATTTAAACTACAAAGAGATACTTAGTGTAATTCCAGTCTCAATATAATGAAGTGATATATGTATGTATATTGTTAACCTATTGTGGTTATTGGGTATTGCCATTAACTCAAACTTCTGAAGCAGAATTTAAAATCAAATGTATAATGTTCATTTTCAGACAGAAATGCATAAAGAATTATTCTGAAATTGTGAGAGGCTAGAAATGTTTGAATAGATTTAACATTGTAAAAGCAAGAGTGCATTTGCAAAGAAGTTGTTACAAAGTCACATTTGTTTTTGGTGCTTTATAATGTCATAGCAGTGATATATTTTGTGTGTGTTGATTTATTTAGCTTCTTAAGAAAATTGACAACAGCCTATTATACACAAATCTTGATGTGCTGACAATGATTTATTATTCCAGAAAAGTATCATTAGCACTCAAACAGGGTAGAGCAGAGGCAAATATCATTCAAAAGTTGAGGCATCATTATGAAGTAATTATAGGTAGCAGATTTCATGAAAGATATTGCCACCATTGTAAGGCATGACAAAAGTGTTATTTATATTAATATGTAAGATCTGAATAAAGTGATAAAATTGTTGGCCATTGGTTATAGTTGAAAAATTATCTTTCAACAATGCCAGCGCCTAAGTTCTTCTTTGTGCTAAATGCAAACTATATTTTCTGTCTAATGAACTTAGATAAAGCAATTTCCAAATAATGTAGCTTTAATATGCCAGTTGGATCATGTATATTTCTCAGATATTATGGTATTTCGCCAGCACCAGAAGTGTTCCAAAGAGCTGATGCACAAGTAATGGCTTTAAAGATGTCTGAAACATAGAAGATGATCTGTTAGTGTGAAGTCAGACACAATAAAAGTATGAGAGGAGGCTGAAACAGTTGCTTAATGAATAACAACAGCAAAATTTCAAGTGAAATAAGAGCAGTTATAAACTCATAGTGATGAGTGTCTGAAATATAGGGTCATATCAGAATAACAAACTGACTGAGAAGTACAGCAGTGAAAATGCCAAATTCAGAAGATGTACAGAGATTAAATAGAATTCTCTGTATGGTGTAGTGTATTGCATGGTTTATACATAAGGTGGATGGGGTAGTTATACCTTTAAAAAAATCTGTTAGAGCAAATGTAGCCTCAGAATATAGCTGTAAGCAAAAAAGTTTTGAAATACTAAAGAAACTGTTTCTGCATGCTCCAACAATAAAATATTATGATTTAAATAAGCCAGTTGTAGTGCAAGTAGATTCCAATTAGAATGCCATAGGACAAGTTGCCTATGCACCACAACATGTATAGGTGCAGAAAAGAGATGTTTTCAGGTGGAAAAGGAATTGGGGCAAAAATGTTCAGCTGGGAACAGACCACAAATCTTTCAAAGTTTCTTCCAAATGTCTTTGGAACAAAGCACCTCTGAGATCGATGTGGATGTTAGTTATTCTAGAGAGGTGTGATCTGAAAACAGAGTACAGGCAAAACAAAAAACTACTGATGGCTGTTTAAAACTTAATATGTTTAGACAAGTCACACACACAAGTAATGGTTTTAAAAATGTACATTTCTATGGTACTCATGACAATTGTATTAGAGAATTGAGGCTAATTTTATATCATAAATGTAATGTGTGCTACTTCATAAACTATTTGTATACATATATATGTATATGTGTTTGTGTACGAATATATTTATACACACACACACAGACACATACATGCATATATATATATATATATATATATATATATATATATATATATATATATATATTTTTTTTAAATGGATGTCTGATATGGGATATGTAGTTTTAATACTAAAACACCATTTACAGTGGTCAGCAAGTTACACCTTACAGTTAAAGAAGTTTCAGTCAATATATAGTCTTTAATGAGGCTATCCTACATTCTGTGTGTCTGTTATTTATTAAACTTCCGGAGAAGACTGCTTTTATTAAATCAAGTTTGGCCACTCTGTCAATTGATCGTTGTATTTTTGATTAAAAATGCCATTGGCAGAATTACTGAGCTGTAGTAGATCACATTCTGATGGAATACAGACCGAAATTATTTCACATTTTTTGTCACGCTCCACCTATTTTCCCACTGTATTAGTGTGGACAACTTATATTCCATTCATATGCCATTATTTTGTATTAACCCCTCATCTCTTTTCTGTACACAATTCTCTGAAACAGACTTTTCAAGTATCATTTACAGTGACCAGTGCACTAATGTAACTTAATTGCTTAATTCTTCTCCAGTCAGAAACATGAACATAAATGTGTTCCTGTTATTAGCTTCACACTGTGTGTAGTAATATTCTTCTACATTCACCCTTGTATATATTTTTTTTCACAGTGCTATGTTACATTGCATTTCTCTTTAAATTACCATGGTAATTTGATAATTATGTGTGCCATCACAATTGTGCAGTTACTGTAATCAGTAATATAGGAGGCTGTTCATATAGCTTAGTTGAGTTGCAGTATGGTTTAAGTTTCATACTTTAGCTTAATAATCATTGTGCTGATAAGGCTGTATGCTGTTTGCATTAATTTTATATTATTGTTATATATTCTGGCATTCTGAGGTAGTATGTTAAGTAAATATTACACAACTCTGCTTCAGATTTGTAGAGATCTGAAGATCTCTTAATACAGGCTTTGTTGTAGCTTTTTTTTACAGTGGTCACACAGAACTAAACATTATTGATCCCGAAATCGATCTCTGTTGTTTATGAGAACTTATCAATTATTGTCAGTGTTTTTCAGTTTTTCTTAGTAAATTACTTTTGGGTGAACCACTTTTTAACCCAGTATATTTATTTGTTCTAAATTTTCCATAGGAGTTCAGCAGCCTTTCCAAGGGAACACAAGGCTAGATTTAATAATATTACATAATCAGCTAATATTAATCTGACGTATCAGTCAGCTTCATAGAAGGAAAGTAAGGTTACAAAATCAGCTAATATTGATCTGACATATCAGTCACCTTCACAGAAGCAAAGTAAGGTAGACAAGATCCTGATTGACATCCTCCTAGCATAAAGTGTTAACAGTCGAAAACTTGCTAAGACTTCCTTGGAACTTTTCTATGTACAGAAAACAAAATGGTTTATAATATTCAGCATTGTTTTTTCTCCATTTTTGTAAATAGCTAACATAATAGCAATTTTCTATGATTCTGACAAAATCTTTAACTTGCTAATTTTATAAACAATCTGAGTATTGGAATAACTGAATAACACATGTTTCGTACGAACAATCAAAGTAGTATGGACATATCTCACCAAATCATTATTCTTTTGTTCTCTGTTTTATTTGTTTTCATTTTTTATAAAGAAATGGCAATTTACTTGTGAATTAGAAAGTGACCAGACACTGAGTTAACTATCTTGTCAGTTCCGCTAATCTGTATTATACAATTATAGTGCTGGTGTAAGAAATGAAATAAATAAATAAATAAAACAAAGAACTGAAATGCATGGTAGGTAGTCTCTGAACATCATGTGCTTCAGCTTTAACTGTGTTGTTTCTGCTAAGCATTACACCTACTCAGTGATTTCTTCTAATAGCAGACAAATCTCCACTACATTTGTCTGCTTAAAACAAGATGACTTGTTCAGTTTATGCTTCTTTGCTTTTGCCTGACCCTGCAATACAGACCATCATTTGTAGAACCCTCTGTGAATTAGTCTCAGAGTCCATTACATTTGTGTTTAGCACTCCTTGACTTAGTAATTCCTGTCCTTTAGTTCTGTCACAAGGGATACCTGTCTGAGTTGTGGCACCAGCGATTAAAGTGAAGTATAGCAGTGCTATGGCAGGTAAAAATGAACCTATGTGCAGACTGTCAGTTTTAGGGGATAAGTTCAAAGTAAATGATCTATGCAGCAGACTGCAGCTGGGTGGGTATACTTTCTTCTGGAAAGGCAGTCTAATTATTATCACATTTCTTCACCTGTGATGACAAATCTTTGGTGCTTGATGCATTACACACAGGGGTATGAAAAAGGAGTACAAACTCCATATGGCTGCAGAAATGTCTGAGATTATGCAAAGCCACCACTTTTTCAGGGAATAGGTGCTGTTTTGGATGCTGAACAGACATCTAGGTGACCAGCAGTTAAGTAGTGGCTTGGTTGTTATGTTGCATGATGGAAATAAGTGGGTGAAGCTAGCTCACCCAATCTGGAGGGTGGGGTATGGTCAGATTTCTATAAGGGTGACACTCTACTGGAGAGCAGGTATGCAGCATGGATTAAGACATGAGACTGTTCCTACTAATCCTGTAATGGGTGCATGTATATTGTATGCACAGACATGCACATGTGTTAAGTATTGCAGGCTTCACCAGTGGCAAGGGTGGACATGTCAGCTGAGAGGCAGTGGGGTAAGAATGTCGCTGAACTCTGTATCTTGAAGTATATGGTTCCATTCAGAGTGTGACTGTCAGGTACTTCTCCAGCCTGGGGATAATTTGGTGTCTGTCACCAAAACGGAATGGTAACAAGTTACGTAAATGGGATGGTCCTGGACTAGGGATAATGCCAACCGTCCAGGATGCTGGATCAAGAACATGGCTTGCCTTGGGGAGTATGGCAGATTATAAGAATTAGAGATGACATGAAGACAACAATATTTCCTGTCTAAACCCTCCAGGATGCTGGATCAAGAACATGGCTTGCCTTGGGGAATATGGCAGATTATAAGATTTAGAGATGACATGAAGATAACAATATTTCCTGTCTAAGTGACTCCTCCCAGTGGATACATCTTGACCCAAGCAATGGATAGTTCATGCTGACTGAATCACAAAATGGGCTTAAAGTTCTTAGTAGAGGGACAGTTGGTTGGTAGATTAGGTGGCAAAAAGCACATGAATAAATCACTAGCCTAAAAATTCCCTAACACTAGCCTCATCTTTGTTACTCAGAATAGAAAAGTAAAATAGCCTGTGGTCCATTACTCTTTGTGGCTCATCTGTGGACTTTTTGGCGACTACTTAAATAATTCTACCTCTTGAATTAAGAACTAGTGAAGACTTCTTCCTCATGTATATTTACAAATTCAGAGATCACCTAACTACAACATCTTTATATCTGAGAGAAGAATTTAGAATGTCCCCTCACACAGTGAAACACACAACTCAACTTAACTATAACCAGCAACAAAATCAAATGTCTAGCATTCATTATAGTTTCCAGCTCAGTTATATGCACACAGAACTAATTAGTTAAACTGCTTGTTAAATAACTGAAGCCATTGGGGAGTCTAACAGTGAGGGCTTCATCCACTTAAGTATACGCTATCCTGGACGTTAATGATCGTATGCTTGATTTTACAGTTATTCCCTCTTTGACTAATGTAATGTATCCTCCGACTTGGTATATAAAGGTTTTAGGGTGCAGCCCCCTGTAAATCTACTTACGTAATTCTGTTTAAGTATATTTTGTTTTATTTCTTTATTGTATTTCCATTTATATTTGTTAACCAGGACAGATCACTGATCCTTGTGGACCTCTCTTTTAAGTTACTGTCTTATAAGTGACACAGTAGGCAAATAAAGGCAGGCAGAGGGAATCAAAACCTGGACTACATTATTTCGGTTTTGGTATAAAGTGTAAGCTTTCAGCACTCTGAATTTGACTTTGTAAGTGTCATTTTGTTATGACTCCATTGCCAGGCAGGTACGCGTGAAAGATTTTTGCTATGAATTAATAAATGACAATTGCTAAAATTGTAGAATTAATTCCATTATGTCAAAAATGTGCAACACAGATGGATCTGCTGGATTTAAACTTTGTTTCACATTTTCTAATTAGTGGTTAGAAGTAGTGCTCATAATCTATGACTTGTGTGAGTAGGATCCACTTATATATGTTTGCCATTTGTTTCTCTAAATGTAATGCCTATATACAATATAATACTGTATGATGCTCTTTTGTTTATGCAATTGTCTTTTATGTAACTGCATTTCTACTTATTTTAATAAACACATATTATTCTCTAAATTTTGCATTGCTGCATTTATAAAGAGTTATACAGATGTAAATAAACTACCTGCCTTCTGCTCTGCCAAGAACTCTTGGATGAACCCCCTCTAACAAAAGGCTATTTTACTGGAGCATGCTGGCTGTTAGTGCAGAGGACTACATTTATAAGCTGGTAGTGTTTTGATTCATGTGATTTGTTACAGTGATTTTATTACTTCCACTTCCATTTGCCTGCTACGTGACCTCTGAGCAAGTCACGTAATGTGACAGTGCCCCCTGAAAACATGTCTAGTTTGCTTACCTAGCCAACAAATAGGTAAATTTGAAAAGAAAGTGTATTTTCTTCATTTTATTTGAATACACCTTGCTAGCTGTATGGTGATCTTGTGCTTTAAGCAATCTTGTTTTGTAATTGTTTGCTGGCTTTCTGTAACATAGTTGTGGCTCTGTAACATATCTAAGAGGGAGGTAACCAGACTGTTCCCAGGTGTCTGGTTACTGCCGTTGGCCAGTTTGCTGTTATGAGCTTTTCCGAGTTTTACTGTCTTGCTCTAAATTGAGTGTTTTTGCACAATGCTGTGCCTACACTCATCTGATGCAAATTAATTTGTTTGTAGTTGGAAGCTGCTTAGCTTCCTAAATTTCATTTGTAGGCTGTTCCCTCTTTAATCACTGTCTTTAGCTGTTCTGTGTGTCACAGGGTACTGCTGACTGATCTTGTTGCTCAAGCACACTGCCAGCTGGTTTAATGTCACTGCTGCTGTAATAGCTGCCACTGTATTTTACAACTGTTTCAACTGTACAATTGTTAGTAAGGATTCTCTCTCATAGCTTCTTGTTCTTCATGTTGGTGCAACTGCCTCCATTGTATCACTGTTGTTTTGCCCTGTTTCTTACTTTAAAATTATTGTGGGTTTTGTTATTTACCACTGGATAGCATAGGCATGAGACAGGTGGATTGTACACACTAAATTACCTGCAGGTAAGTACGTGTTGGGGGTACAGAAGAACAACTATGGCAGGGCTAGCTTACACGGTGTTATGAACATTGGCTGTAAGTGATGGTCACTATATATGTCACACCCCGACCCAATGTGCAAAGATGGGAAAAAGGGGGTTATGAATGAACGGGTCTTTACTACTTTGGATATTACAACCCATTCCTTTTACTTTATTGTAACCTTTTGAAGTTAACTCCCATGGCACCCATCGGTTAAACTGCTAATTGTAGAATTAGTGGCATTTATCCTTTGTAAGTCATAAACCCACCTGGCCATCATGGAAAACCAATCAATTTGCATCACTTCTGTTGCCAGCCTCATAGCACATAGTATTTGTAGGCACTTTAGGAAATGCCAAATGCTTGCATGCAGTCAAGTATTACTTGATATACCTGATATAATCTGTAAGAAGTGTAAGTATCTACACAACATAGAAATTATCTTCTCACCTAAAAAAAAGATGGTCTGTGAGCACGACATATTACCACTCACACTTGTACACAAAATATACCAAACCAACATAGGCTGAGGCTGTCAGAGTCACTTCCCTATCCACCAAGCAATAAGAAGTTAGTCTCATCAGAAATATACTATCACAAAGTCATTACCCTCATAGACCGTAAAGTGTCACCAGACTGCAGACTGGAAACTGTCTATTACCACTGAATCCATTAGTATAAGTAGTAATATCGTAGTAAATGTTGACTCCATTTTTGGGGAAACTGATGCAATATTTTTTGAAGCTGGACAAGGATAGGGTGACAGCTGTCTCTCTGGCACTGTGATCCAAAGAGTTATGAGGGATTCATCCTAGTTGTGGCCCATGTGGAGGAATGACTTGCAGCAACCAAACCTAAGAAACATGTCGGATCTCTCTAAGCAGGTGTCAAATGCAAGCACAGGCTGTGGTCCTGAATGGAATCCCATCTTCACCCAGAATGATTCCTAAATGTAAGGAAAACATAATTGGCTTAAGTAGCTGGTGTCATCATAGGAGGCTCATTATATGTCTGCCCTGGCTAAAATGGTAGACAGACCAACTTGTTTCTCAAAGGATGGCCCAAACCACTTCCAGCCAAAGCTCTTGCTACCTCCCATAGTGCGTTTTCTTGGCAGAGTCTAGATAATGGACATCCCGATATTGCAGATGAAATTCCAGTTCTGTTTATAACACAGGGAAATAAGTTTATATGTATATACTAGGTAGGCTAATGATTACCATGGCCTTTATAAGCCTTGACATACGATTCCAACCAATTATGCCCTATGTATTATGGGCATTTATCAGGAGGGTGTATGTTAGGAAGTTTCTACAGGTTATTTGGGTGGGTATGTTAGTTGGACATTACTGTCTACCTCAGTCTATCAGAGATATGGGGGCCAAACCTGTGCTGAATTTTCAATTTCCCATCCATAGGTCATGATTGTGCTTAAACAGGTTTAGGGATGGACTCTATTTCACATGGATGGGGAGACTGTTTCAGAACAATCAGGTCCTCTGAGAGACATGTGTATCTGTCTCTGTAACGTATCTTGTTTATGTCACAGGCAAAATGTAAATGCTTGGATCACGTGTTTCTGATGCTGTTCATTTTACAAATGTGCAAAAGGTCCATCACAGCTTATCTGAAGATGCCTTGTATGCCAGGCAGAGACCAAGTCTCAGCACCCTAAGTGTTAAACTTTGCTTATTAACTGCCATTGCCACAGGACAACTTTGCTCAGAGCTGCTCTTCTCAGTACCAGAAGTCTCAATAACAAATTGTCTGATCCTGAGATTCTCTTGCAGCCAGAGAGTCTGTCAGAGCATCTTTTACTAGGAGAACGGCTTGCATATGATTTGAAAAAGAATATTGAAATTATATGAATCAGAGAGGATAATCAAAAAGGCAAAGATACAAACATTGATCCACCAGTTTTCTGCACATATATTTGTCCACTTTCTGGTAATATTAAGGTTGGTATTTTCCTGGAAAACATTGGGTAGGAGGGATGAACTAGCCCTTCAATTACTTCCATTCAGTCAAACGGCACACACACACACACACACACACACACACACACACTCATACTCGGGTGCATACTTAGAGACACATTAACACTGGCAGTTGGGAGAAGAACAGAAATTCCTTGGCAGAACACCCCATCAAGAATGCAAGGATTATAGGCACATGCCACACAATGGACAGACAAGCTGAGAATTTTACTTTGTGTGAAAAAGTTATGAAATAATAATACTTTTCACTTCATAGCGCATGGCAGAATGCCATCAAGATTGTCTGGATCATAACACAATCATTCTCGTATTTTACAAGGAGTAGTGTTACTGTAAGTGGATGTATTACACTAATGAAAAAGAAAGTAAAACAGCTAGAGATATCAGTGAAACTAAACAGTTTTCTGCAGTGTATACCAGACAAGGGGAAGGATTAAGAGACAAGGATTTTTCTTGAAAAAAAGACTTGATTTTGCCAACTGTTTAAAAATAATATATAAATGATTTTATCAGTATCAGAATAGGTATAGCAAACTATCTTCATGTTACATGCCTCAGAAGTTAGGGACCTGCTGGTTAAACCAGTGATTCTTTGTTCTTTTTTTGTTCGTGGGAATATAAGTAGGCAGAATTCGCTTTAACCAGTTAATCCCATTGAGCCCTTGCCCAACTTCAGGGACGACCCCCTAGTTAAAGGTTAAAGACACCATAGTTATGCATGCAAATGTGCCAGTAGATGAGTTTTCAACACCATAGAACATAAATAAGCAGTTATGCAGATAATAAATTAAGAATATAGGGCAGTTATACAGATAATACATTAAGAATATAAGGTATCATGCACTACCTTAGAGTGTCTGCAAAGGGCGTGCAATATTTATTTATTTATTTATTTTACTTTACATTTGTTAACCGGTTGTAGCCGACTGGGCAAGTAGCCCATTTTCAGCAGAGACCCTGGGACAAAAGCTCTATAACAACAGTACAAAAAAGATTACAAAACTTTTACAGAGATTTACAACAAACATAGATAAAGTTTAGCAGTTGCCTACAATCACAATTTACAAAACGAGAATATAAACAGAACATATTACATTTCCTAAGCCTTACTAGGGACAGTAATATGAAATTCAATAGATACATAACTAAAATAAACCACTGAGGTATTTTCATTTGGCAGAAGTAAGACAAGGACAGGATAGCAGGAAAGACATGTTTGATTGATGGTATGAGGAGCTAGCCAGGAGTATTACAGGGGCATAGCCATTGTTGAGTAAGGTGTCCCTTAGAAGCAGTATAAAGCTATGACCATCTGTGTTTTCTAGGATATTCTGGGGTATTAGGTTGCACTGTTTGGCTACTTTACCTTGAGTATAAGTTTATCAGATGATCTAAGGGTCCTGGGGTTGGTATTTAGTTGAACTAGGTTGGACAGTGCAGGGCAGTTTACAGGTCTGTGGATAATGGAGTTGGCAATTGTGAGATGATTTAGCAATAACAGATTGGTAAATTCAAGCGAGTGTAGTTTTTGAAGAGCAAGGCAATGATGGGTCCTGTTGTGTATATTAGCAGCAAATTTTGCTATTTTATTATAGCAGGAATCAAGTAGATGTAAATCGGACGTGCAGGTTAGTGAAAATTTGAGAACAGTAGAGGAGAGTAGATAGGAGGCGGGATCTGGCTGTGGGTAGTTTGCCATTTTAAGTGAGGTAAGGTTTGGCCCTATATAGTGCACCAAGTTTGATGTGAACTTTCTTAATTGGAAGTGATATATGTTTATCGCAAGGTTGTGGGCCCTGTGGGTGCATAATATTCTGACTGATACTTTGCTTACCTGTTTGTGAAAGAGAAGTGAACTTTTACAGAAGTTGTGAAGGTATGTGTGAAATTCAATTCTTTTTTTTTTTTTTTTTGTTTAGGAGCTGAGTTCCACAAGATGGGTATGGCACTTAATAAAACACATTTGCAGGTACTAGAGAGAGAGGTGAAGCAGAGAAGCACTGGACTTGTATGAGTCCTGGGAGGATGGAGTACCAGGTCAGGAAATTCAATAAAGTAAGAAGAACACCTGGCTGGATATTAGTCAGTCTGTTAGTTAGGGTCATCTGGTCAATCCTTTGGATAATAATGCAGAGGTGGACTCATGGGATGTTCTCAGGGTGAATGTCACAGTCCTGTTATATAGAGAGGGGTGTTGATTGCTCAACTTCCACATAGGAACAAGATGAAAAGTACTGCATTAAATGTTGTATCTTTATAAATGAAACTACGGGATCCATAGAGATGGTATAGCTCTTCCGACTCTGAGTCTTTTTCATACTAGATGAGATCTGCTGAGAGTGTGACACTGACACTGTCCTATCAAGTGGAAAGGTCAAGAGCCTGATGTATTTCACCTGCTCAGTGCAAGTTCCAGACAAGGACTTGATGATTGGTGGGGTGCATTAGAGTTGAGTAACCTCTCATTAGTACGTAGCTTAGCCTTAGGCTTTAAACATTAAACAGTAGGGAGTTACTTGCAATCCATTTTTGTGAAGTGGGAAAGGAAGATTGCAGTGAATCTACCACTCCAGTGGGTGTGGGACCAGAACACAACAGAGCAACACTGTCTGTGAACATATGGGAGTCAAATGCTGTGTTACCATATTTTATTTCAACCAGGCAGAACAGGATAGGACCAATTGAAGAGGATGCATTTTTACTGAACTTTGTTTTAATAAAGTACATATCTACTGAACCAGGTATGTCAGTATGAGTTATTAGTCCTGACTGAGCTTGTTAGTTAAGCACTAAGTAATAAGATATACTAATAAATTTTGCTGAAGTGAAAAGAATGCTTTACATTCAACACTTTTTGTGACAGTGGGAACGTATTTGGAAAGACAGTTCAGTGCATTCTCTACTCACTGAATCCATGTTATAGGCCTGAGTCCATGTTGGGAGTATCAGTAGATTATAACTGTGGGGTTAGGATGTAGGTTGTAGATGCATAACCTTTTCAAGCAGTTTTATGTAGGCTCAGTACTAGGAATGGGCAGTGTGTGCTGATTACATCCTTTTGTTCATTTTTGTGGTGAAGATGACATAATGGTTCAAGTCTTTACCTGACACATACAAAGTACAGGGTCTGATTCTGACCTCTGGTTATTGGCCAGGCGTTTAATAGTCCGCAGACTAATAGCCTAGTATTTAACTATAAACCTTAGGACCAGTGGAAATATGAGAAACTTTTCACTGCTATGCAAATCTGTCTTCACTTTACTATTTATTTCAGTTTCTTTATATTTATTGAGCAGGTAAGTGGGTTGGTTTGCTAATCCTTTTCAGTTATGAACTGGGCTCAGAAAGTAGTTAATTTTCTACCGAGTGCCCATTGTTAACAGAAATAAATGAATTTACATCCACTACCTATTACTGACTAAATTTAAGTAAAGTTTCCTAGAAATGTATGCTATATACAGACGATGATAGTTATGACCTTAAGAATCATCTTAGAAGTACTAAAACTGTTCCGCTACAGGACCTCCAGATTCATGAATAGTTTTTATCCAACTGCAATAACTCGTTAATGCAGACATAAATCTGGATGTACCAAAACCATAATAGATTGTTATGCTCTCATTCTTTTTCCATACAGTAGTTCTATTTATTTACTAAAATTAATATATTCTCATTCAAGTGCAATTCCAGTCACTTCCTTATGTGCAATATTACCCAATCTCACCTCTGTGTATAGTGCACTTTTCTTTTCATGTGTTAATTGTATAGTAGTCAGTATTGTCCAACATAATAAATAGTGTGCAAGTATGTGTGACAGCTACTTAGATATTTAGTTTTGTACTATAATTATTGTTTATCCTTTTTGTGTTTGTTTTTTCCTGTAAAAGAGCTAAAACTCAACATTTCGTTTAGGTGGCACTTGTGTTTCCTAAATGACAATAAAGTTTCTTTCTTCTGGGTTTGGTAGGAACCATTTTCAGGAATTTCTATTGGACGTCATCTGTTTCAGCTACTCTGTGCCCTTTCAAAGTTAGTAGCTGAAAACTGTACTGCAAGTGGAAGGACTGAAGAAGATTTTATTGCTCAGTCTGGAACAATGTCTAGCTTGGGGAATCTAGGTGAGCGCAAGGGGTGGCTTCTGGTGGTAAAATCATTGCTGGTGAGAGTATATTGGAGGTGTACATTCTTACTAGATGCAACCTCTAGTAATGTGTTTAGTCTTTTTCTCGAAATAAAACAAACAAAAAAAATCCCAAAGAATTAATTGTTTGGTTTGAAATAAATCCAAAGTAAGCGATAAAAGAGCACACGCACAGAAACATGACAGAATAAATCAACCACTATGTAAAAATTAATGTTTTTTATAGTAAAACTGGTCAGTGTTTTTGCTGTATAAAATAGCTTCTTCAGACCAGTAGTGGGAACATAAAACATTCACATTTAAAAAGAATTACATCACTACCTGTTAGACAACTAACCAGTCAAAGAAATCACATATTTAAAGGTACAGGTACATGATGTCTATAAACATGAAACAAAAAGCATACTTCTAAAAAATGTCTAATAAAGGAAATCTAAAAAATAAAATCATATAAGTATGCAGAAATTACTTCTTCCTCAAACCCCTAGATTTTAAAACCAGGCATAGAGGGATATTCTAATTTAATCCATGACCCTTATAGGACTGCAGTGAGATTATCTAATCTCCTTCAACTCTGTCTCATTTTCTACATCCCCCACTCTAATGATAGTCTGCATCACATCTATAGCTATAAACCTAAACGTGATTGACTCCATATGTGTTAACATGCTTTCAAAGAGCATTAACTACATTCCCCTTATGTATACTATAAAGATGGTGTCTGACCCTTTCTTTAAACTTGCAGTTTGTTTTACCAACATGGAATGAAGAGTATACCTCACAAAAAGCAAGGTACACCACATTGACGATGTTACAATCAGTTGAAGCAGAAAAATGAAACTCCCATCCCATATCAGAATGAAAAAAAATGTTCCATCAATACTCTATCACAAAAATTATACATTCCCCATCTAAGAGTGCCTGAACTGACATGGATATTTTGGTGCCTTTTCAGGTGAGGCATGTTTCAGGTAAGGTATGTTTTTTGTTTCATGTTTTATAGACGTCAGGTACCTATACCTTTAAATATGTGATTTCTTTGATTAGTTAGTTGTCTAGCAGGTAGTGGTGTACTTCTATTTAAATGTGGATGTTTTATATTCTCACTTTTGGTCTGAAGAATCTATATTATATAGCAAGAGCGCTGATCAGTTTTACTATTAAAAATGCTTATTTTTACATGCTGGTAGTTTTATTTGGTCGTGTTTCTGTGTGTACGTGCTCTTTTTTTATCGCTTATTTTTTCTAGAAATGTGTACTACTGCAAAGGGTTCTTTCCTGAAAGCCTTAAAATTATTTACTTTTAACTATTTTGGGCAAGCCTGTGTACTTACTGCTAAGGGAGGTGTAGGTGTCTATGGAGAAGTTATCCCCGTGACTGTAGATGACTAAGCAGCCTTTGTCTCTTTCCTAGAGCAGGGTCTCAAGTTCAACCCATTGTGTACTCCTAAACTAGTTTTCTTATGGCACATATTTGTCCAGGAATGACTTGAGAGCTGAGCCAAAGTGAAAAGCAGTAATGCCGCTGACACTAGACAGTTGTAGATAAAGGTCAAACTGGAATGCTATTTCTAGTTCTGTTAATCAGATTTGTAGAAGGATAATCGTTAAAAGGAACAGTAAAGAATGATCAGTGTTCTGATGTATATGTCTTGCGAGGAACCTTTAGAGAAAGATTAAAATATGTTAATGTAATAACCTGAAAGATGAAATGTCTGCAAAGTATATTCAGGTAACTGTAAGGAACATCTATTTCAAGTAAACTCTGTACAAGATTAAAGTACAGTTGTATAATATCTTACCCTAACAGTAGATGTCCTACTTCTGACTGTTGCAGTATTCTTTATAGAAGGAATATCCTGCTGAATGTTGCCAGATGTCTGACCAGCATACCAAACCTCCTGTATGCCATATGTCACATGTATGTCCTGAGTCCACTGTGTGAGGTACATACATGTATGTGAGCCTACTCCTCAGAACTGAATTGCCCCAGGAAAACAGGTGCAGTGATAGAGGAAGTAGCATGCGTATCCAGGAAGGGAAGATAAGGATACTCTTCAGCTTAAAAAAGCAAATGAAATATCTTACCCTAACAGTAGATGTCCTACTTCTGACTGTTGCAGTATTCTTTATAGAAGTGATATCCTGCTGAATGTTGCCAGATGTCTGACCAGCATACCAAACCTCCTGTATGCCATATGTCACATGTATGTCCTGAGTCCACTGTGTGAGGTACATACATGTATGTGAGCCTACTCCTCAGAACTGAATTGCCCCAGGAAAACAGGTGCAGTGATAGAGGAAGTAACATGCGTATCCAGGAAGGGAAGATAAGGATACTCTTCAGCTTAAAAAAGCAAATGAAATAATGGAGGGAAGGAGGGATGGAGGGATGGACAGAATACTGCAGCAGTGAGAAGAAAAGCATCATCTGTTATGTTAAGATCTTATACAATTCTACTGTGTGTTTATCACTGTTGCAGTTTTCTTCCCAGAAGGGAGAGTCCGTGAACCTTACAAAAACCCATGTAATGTTGTCCTGGCATTCCCACCCCCGATCCTTAGAAATGACATCCAACTTGTAAAGGTGTGAACAGAAGACCAAGCAGCAGCTTCCAAAAATGATCCTTGAGAAAAGCACTAGAAGAGGCTACTGCCCCGGTTGTATGTGCACAAAGAGAAGAAGAAAGCTGCTTGGCATGGAAAGAATAAAAAAAGAAATGGCCTAGGAAATCTAGGAACAGATGGCTGTACCCAGTTTCCTAGTATGAAAGTAAATTCAAAGCTGCTTAGATTTCCTAATCACCTTAGTCTTGTCCAGATAATATCTGAGCTGTGTATGTGGGCCCAGAGATTTAAAAACCCTTTCACTAGGGGAATGGAAAAAGAAGAAGATAGATGAGCCAATTAAAGGACGTCATTAACTAGTGGCACTGATCATTGAAATCGCCACACCCAGTGACTACAGTGTCTTGTGTACAGGCAGGCACAAAGTCATAAAATTTCAGGATTTGCAGGCAGAAGAGAGAGCCATGTGGAAGAAAGATACCCAGACAGTTACAATTGTAGTAGGAGCAACGGGTCTATTTAGTGTATTTAGATATATTACCAATACATGTAACTCCGTACAAATTGCAAGAGGAGTCATTACTGGGCACATTGCGGGTGCTGCATGGAGCACTTCTGGCTGACATCAAAGATTGAAACAATACTAATTTCATTAACTTTAATCGTACTTTGACTTAGGAATGGGGTCCATTCCCATCATGGTATTAGAAACCGTAAAGACTTGGAGAAATTAAAAAAAAAATGTGAGTAGATCGTCCCAGGTCAGCCTCCAAGAGGGTCATGTCAGAGACACAGGATATTCCTCTGGTCCTTTATCCAACCCAATGCAGAGGTCCAGAGGAGGGTGGACAGCAGCATAAGCTGAACACATTTTCTTCACCTTCTTAATGCTTGGGCAGACAGATTCTGGAATAGTATCCTGAGCTAGCAATTTCAAGTACTGGTCCTCTAAATAAATAGATGGGAAAGAAAGTTGACTTGGGAGAGTCGTAGGGAAGAATGCCTGACAGATCTCACACTGTGTATGGTTGTGAGTGGTAGCTAAACAAAAAAGACATTGTTATTGTCTATCTTTATGGGGAATCTCCCTCCCACACTCACATGTTCCCATCCTGGATGACATGTAAAACACAGCAGCAAAGGAAGACAAGGAAAGAAGACAACCAGTGAACAACTTGCAGACAAAATTTAAGTAAGTATTTGGCTTAAGGCAAAGAAGTTTAGAGGAGTAGGCACACATACATCACATATGTACATCACACAGTGGATGCAGGGAATAACACTTGATGAATGTTGCTCGGAAAGTATGAAGGCTTTGGTATACTGGCTGGACATTTAACGATCCTCAACAGGATATCTCTTTTGTAAAGAATATTGCAACAGTGATGAGAAAGAACCCCTGGTCAGAGTATATGACAAGAAAGTAGAGCATTATTAGGAAATGTTTGGGAAATACTTTTCATTTTCACTGAAGTGATGTGATGCCATTCAGAAGCCTTCTAGTATATGTGAGGAGAAAGTAATGAGATCCTTCTGGAAAGCAAGGGATATTTTTAAGGGCAAGTCAGAAAATGCATTTACTGGTTTCACTTGGCTCCAGATTTGTTAGTAGTAAATAGGAAATAGGCAGACAAAATAAATTATAATGTTACTATGTCGGTAGGATCCATAGCTCTGTAAATCATGGAGTTCTGATGTGAAGCTTCCAGATGATATGTTTTCAGCCATTCAAGCAAAACAAACTGAAAATCATGCTCTGCTCCAAATTCCTGTTTGAAAGCCAGCAATACATTTCTCTGCATAAGATCGTGTCTCAGACTGGCTTGTCATTAGTGGGTGATCGGAGTAAAATGTGGCAGGTACAAACCACTTTTCAGTTAAAGAATGTCAGTGTTGCTTGGAAAAGACTACATTTCTTACTTCTCAAACTGCATTAAACATAATTATTATAGAGAAAGAAAAATCCCGATGAGGCAAGCTAATACAATCCCAGCAGCAATCAAAATGAAAACCCCCCACCTGGAAGGTAAACGCTGACAGCAACTGATGTAAAAAATCTTTTATTGCAAAATGAAATCAGAAGTAAGTGCTTTCACGATCAAACAAACCATTTCATCAGACATAGTTACAATAAAAAACAGAGCATCCTTATATACATACTCCCCAACAACCAATTAATCAATAAAATTCACTCCAAAAACACAATTAGGTTCATAGGTAGGTACTAGGCTATCTGCCTGAAGGCATTTATAAGCCTAGCCAGAATGTGTTGGCTTTCACTGCCCCCTTATATTAGTTCCCTGTGCCTCTGTCCAGTAGAGCCACTGCAGCGATCCCTGGGGTAAACTTTCTGTTTCCCATCCACTCGTCAATGTTTCTCTTGAAGAGCATTAGCAAGGAGCTCTGCCTAATGTAGATTGGAATCTTGTTCCAAAGTATGGCAAGTCTCTGTGACAGGAACCTATCCCTCTAGCACGTCCCATTTATTGTTGTGGTGAGGTTTAGATCCCTAGAGCATGTGGCTCGCGGGGATATGATTTCTTTAGGTGGAGCATTTCCATCAGTTTTGGGTTGGACATGGCCTTGTATGTCAAGCAGAGATCACCTCTGAGTAGGCAGTATGCAACCGAGTACAGCTGGAGTTTCTTCAGTTGAGCTACATAGGGCATCTGTTTGAGGCCAGTGATCCACTTGGTGAGGTACTTCTGTGGTCTTTCCAGCTGTTGCAGGTGTCTTGTAAGATACATCCCAAATGGGGCATTGTACTCTATGGGTCTGATGAGCATTGAGTAGAGGGGCACAATGACCTTTTTTGATCTGGATGTGAACCCTTTTGTGATAAGGTGTGCCACGTAGAAAGATTTTCTAACCACTTTGGCAATGTGATTATCAAAGGAGAGTTTACTATATACTTGGGTCCCCAGATCCCTTATTACGTCTTCCGTATTTAGGGGACTACCACCTATGTGGTAGTTTGTGGGTACTTTGTTTTTTCCAAAGGGGATGACTATACACTTTTTGGCATTTAGCTTGAGGCCATGATTTTGACACCAGGTGTCTGTCTCAGTGTGACCCTTTTGGAGGATGTCCGTGTCAGCTGGAGAATCGATTATAGCCCCTAGTTTACAGTTGTCTGCGAACTTGGTCAGCCATAGTCCTCCTGTGCTTGCCTGTACCTCTGAGAAGTATATGCCAAACAGGAGGGGTCCTAGGACTGAGCCCTGGGGAATGCCACTTGTAACCGGTTTAGAGTCAGACCTAGCTCTCACAACTCTTACCATGTGGGTTCTGTCCATGAACCAGTTGGCAACCCATCTTGTGTCGTAGGGGTTTATGTTTAGGCTGGTGAGCTTGTCTGTAATACCAGAATGGGGAATGGTGTCAAAGGCCTTTGCGAGGTCTAGGTAGGCTGTGTGTACCACCTTTCTCTCATCTATAGCATTGGTAACTGTCTCAAAGAAGTCCACTAGGTTTAGGAGGCATGATCTGCCCTTAACAAAGCCGAACTGGGTAGGGTCCAGTGATTGGAGGTTCCCAATGTCTCTGTTGATGAGTTCCATGATGATGCGCTCCATAGCCTTGCAGAAGCTAGTCAGGCTTATAGGGTGATAGTTCCCGGGGTTTGTTGTGGCTCCACCTTTATGGAGCGGAATAACCATTGCTGTGCGCCACTCTATGGGTATGTAACCCGTGGAGAGGCTGAGTTTGAACAGTGTGTTTAGGTGAGGGGTTAGTTCATCTTTGAGCTCATGTAGGATGTAGCCTGGGACACCATCCGGTCCCATTGATGCTGTGTTTTTGGCTTTGGAGAAGGCTGTTTTAACCTGAGTGTCTGTGATTTCAGGAGCTCTACATTCTTCTGGTATGGTTATGGGCCCTTTTGGGGGTGAGAGGGGGGTGAAGTTTGCACTGAACCTGTCTGCCAGGATGTTGGCAATATCAGTTGGTTCAGTGTATTTTGTACCATTTTGCACTAACTCCAAGCAGATCTGAGCATTGCCACTTAGATTCTTCACATAGCTAAAGAATGTCTTGTGGTTATCTTTGGAGTCCTTGGCAATTTTTCTTTTGAAACTCACCTTGGATGATTTTATGAGGGATCGTAGTTTCTTGCTGATACTGATCAGGGATGTCTTCCCTTCTTGGGATTTTACTCTTTTCTGTATTCGTTTCCTCCTTCTATTGTATAGCTTGTTTATGGCAGGGGTCCACCAGACTGGTTTCCTGTTCTTAGAGGAGTGAGTCTTGGTTTTGCTTGGGATAGCACGATCTATGCATTCTTGTAGGTGTTTGTAGAATGCATTAGTAAAGGATTTTGCAGCTTGGACAATGTTATCCTTTAGCATGGGGGCTTTGAAACTTTCCACCTCAGTCTTAAGTAAAGTGAAGTTTGCTTTTGAAAAGTTTTTCACAGTGTTTTTTTTTTGTCCGGGATTGGATATCCAAAGTGATTTGTTTATGGTCAGATCTAACCAGTGAGGGGTTGACCTCCGATGTGGAGCACCAGTCACCCATGTCGGTGATGACCAGGTCCAATATGTTGTCACCTCTGGTGGGAGTGTTGACCAGTTGATCCAAGGCATTTGAGTTTATAAATTCTAAGAAATGTTGGGCAAGGGAGTTAGTACTTGAGTAGTTCTCCCAATTAATGTTTGGGTAATTGAAATCACCCAATATTAGGGTGTTTGGTAGGACCTTTATATTTCCCAGTATTTCCAGAAATGTGGAATGGTGGTCTTGGGACATGGTGGGTGATCTGTAGCAAGCTACAATTTGAATTGCAGTTTTACCCATTGTTAGTTGCGCGTGGATGATCTCAGAAGCATCATGCTGTGACACTAACCTGGAGGTGTGGGTATCCTTGATGAATATGGATACGCTCCCGCCTTTTCTATTTCGGTCCGGGTTCTGTGGCCGAAATGTATGGTATGAGTTGTAGCCTGGTAGTGCTGGGGTGCTGTCTGGAGCCTTAAACCAGGTTTCTGTTACTGCACATACATTGATTTTCTCCATACTGAGGAGTGCCTCGAGTGCGTGCATTTTGAGGTTTAGACTTCTGGCATTGAGTAGCATTACCCTCAGTTTTTTGTTACCTGTGCTATTTATGGTGGTGAGTTTGTCTTTTGAGCCTTGCCTAAAAAAGGCACTATGGAGGCAGCAAGAGCCTTGGCCAGTATTCGAAAGCCTAAGGGTGACAGGTGCAAGCTGTCTCTAGCGAAGCAGCGTAGCTTGTCGAGCATGTCATCCCAGGTGGACAGACACTGGATCCCCTTTGAATGACACCAGAAACTTAGCCAGTTGTTGAAATTGATGGGTCAGGGTCAAACCGGCCTGGGCTACAAGATCAGAGAGCTCTTCCATGCTGTCCAGGGAGGTATGGCTCAGGTCATTCACACCAACATGGACAATGACAGAGTCGTATTTGTACTTGTTCTGGAGTGACCTGAGTGCTTGTGTTATGTGGTGGATCCTGGCACCCGACAGGCAGCTGACAGTAACCTTCTCCTTATTCAGCCTAGTGAGTGGGACGTCAGTGTGCCTGACCATAGAGTCACCTATTACTAGTATGTTGGATATGTTATTTTGCCTTAAGGGCAGTGATTGCATGGCACACTGGTTTTGTGAAGTATGTGTTTCATGATTTGTGCTGGGGGTTGGAGGTTGCTTGGATGTCTGCTTTGGAGGTCTCTGTTGCTTTTGAAGATTTTTATTTAGGGCCTCCAAGTATGTTTTTATGTATTTATGTGTGTTTTTTGCTGGTGCTGGTTTAATGGGTCTATGTGAGACTGGTGGTGTGATGCAAGTATTTCCCTTCTCCTCTTAACTGTCTGATCCAGTCTTGGGTTGAGAGAGCTTAGCCTCCAGTTTGGCTGTATAATTGCATCTCTCACATGTATTAGTTTATGGTGGTAGGAAAAGAGGGTTGTCTGTGTGCATGAGGCAGTTGTAACATTGCCTCAAAATGCCCAGATTCACCAGTTGGACTGGAGAGTACACCTGAAACTGCCCTTTGGATATGCCTGGATAGGTACAGTGAACTGTTTTACTGAATGGCTGGTAAGATTGAATAGAGAGCCTTGTCCTTCTGTACAGTATAGGAGGGTCTAGTGCTAGGTTTATAAGTGCTTGCTATGAGTTTTGAGCAAGTGCTGGGCTGAGAAATGAATGGCTTGAGTGCTTAAGTTGAAAGCTTGTCTAGTTCCAAGGGAAAAATTGAAGAGAAGACTTTGTGGAGCCAGGAATAGTTATACCCTAGCTAACGGGAGCTGCCTGGCATGCAAAACTGGGCAAATGCGGTATTTATAGCAGGGAAATGAAAGAGATAGAAATTAGCCCAAAATGGCCAATAAACTACTAATTTCTGGCCTGAAACCACTCCTCCAGGGACAGATAGGTTGCTCAAAGCTCCCCTCTCTCACAGGTGAACAGAGAAACTTCCTTCTATCCAAGTAAGGTATGGGCAAACACAGAGATTTATAGCACAGAGATTTGTAACACAGCCCTGAATTCAGCACTTAACCTGAAAACTGGACTATACTAGCTTAGAAAGGTGGGAAACAAGTATTTTTGGGGGTTTTTTTTCAGAAAATAAAGCAGATACAATCAAAAAAACTATTTAAATGCACAGAAAAGGAAACTTATTGTTATATATCTTAGATCAGAGTTGTAGTCAATGCCAGTAGTAATAAAGTAGGAAGAAACACAAATACAGTAAAAGCAGATGAATAGAATGCAATTTATATACATATATATATATATATATATATATATATATATATATATATATAAAACAATAGAAAACGAACAACTGATTTAAACAAGTTACCCAATTTACCAGAAAAAAGCTCAAAACTGAGCCCTGCAGCAGTCTTCAATCAGACAAGTTCTAACTGCACACTCCTGTTGCTAGGGTGCAGGGGAACTTTCTCCAAAGTTATACAAACAAAGCTAGATTCAGCAGGCCTGAATCTGGTCTATGTGGCAGCAACAAGGTGCACCAATTTCAGAAAGAAACAGTTCAAATAAGCAGGCACAATAAGCCCGTGACCAGAAATTCCCAGCTCAGAAGGGCAGAATCCAGCCTCCCACAAGAGTGCAGACCACACCTTCTTAACGTAAAAAAACTGGCCCAAAGCTCTAGTGCTTAAACCAGAACTAATACACTTTAGAACAGACTTCAGCAACTCCCACCTCAGAAGGATGTAAGCTTCCTGTCCTGCCACAACAGTGCAGACCACAAACCTTCCTAATGTGAAACAACTGGTCTAAAGCCCAAGTGCATAATCCAAAGGCTTAGAATAACAGTTACAATTTAATTGGCTACCAACACACAGCAACAAATGCAGCAGAATAAATGCTATTCAGTACTTTTAAGAACAGGCAGCAAGAGTAAAATAAGTAATAAAGTAGGAAGAAACACAAACACAGTATGCAAAATAATAAAGTGCAAAAAAAATTTTTTTTTCTCCGTATTAGATAGAATGAGCTAAAGACACTAGACTGGGAGGAGGGTCACAGATCCAATATACAGTAGGGACGGGCAATTGCAAAGCCACCAAGTATAAAAAGAAAACACCAGTAGGGTGGGCAAGGTGGGGGCAAAAAATCAACTCCGAAAAATAACACTTTCAATACAGATCAGAAGCCAGCAAATATGATCTAAATAAATCAAGCAAAAGCAATTAGAATACTGTAGAACTTTGGAAAGAAGTGCCAGAAAATGGGAGGGAGGGTGGCCTAATGGTTACGGTGTTTGCCTTACAAACACAAGGTGCAGGGTTTGAGTATCACAAGGAATAATTGGCTAGGCTTACAATGGCTCGCAAGGGCGGTTAGCTTAGTACTAACCTATGAACCTATAAAAAATATACTTATCAATTTATAGTTTGAGTTGTTTCAGTAGCACTCTGTCAGAACTCAATTAGATTCAAGCAATGAGTGAATTAATAATCCAATTAATAAAATGTATTTTTTTTATTTTTATTTTATTTATTTATTTAACATTTGTTGACCGGGAAAGTCCTATTAGGTTCCACAGATCCTGTTTTCAGTGGAGGCCCGGGGAGAAATGCTCCAGACTCTTACCAAAAGAAGTCATTGAAGAAAATGTGGAATCTAAATTCAGAGACTTAGTCTGGAATATCTCCAGGTATGATTTGACTTTACATGAACAAACATTGTTGCAAAGAGGACTTGGTTTATACCTACTTCATATACCGATGTTCGTGAGTTATTAATTGAGTTACGGCCATTTGCCCGCAATATAGCCCTGAAATTGCTATACATGGGCAGTAATGATAATATGCCCACCAATTTTAAAAAACCTAGTCAGTTTGTTCCATTACTGTCTAGTAATATTGAGGTTTTTATTAAAGCCCGTGAAAATAATGTATATAGTTTACTTGATGTGTAGCGATACCACAATGATTTTAATTTAACGAATGAAGAGTTTAAAGCGTTGCAGAGTTTACGTTTAAATCCAGATATTGTAATATGCCCCTCGGACAAAGGGGGTCCTATTGTTGGCTTAAACACTGATTATTATTTGAAGAAAATCAATGAAATGTTAGCAGATCAGACAGGTTATATATTATCATTCAGTTGAATGAAGTGTATAACATGAAACAACAAATAGATAGTGCTTTGCTTGAATGTTTTCATATGGGATTGTTAGATAAACAGCTACTTGACTATTTCAGTGTTAAAGAACCACTGGTACCACAGCAACATGGTCTTCCGAAGTTACATAAACATCCAACACTCAAGCTATTGAGACCCATTGTTGCCGGAGGGGGGGGGGGGTGGTTGACCGAACCTCTGTCTATAAACCTTGACAAGGCTCTTGCCACCACTATAGTGCCTTTTTTAGGCAAGGTTCAAATGACAAATTCACTACCGTAACAGGTACATGCAAACAAAATCTGAGGGTAATGCTACTCAGTGCTAGAAGTCTAAACCTCAAAATGCACTCACTCGAGGCACTCCTTAAAATGGAGAACATTGACATCTGTGCAGTGACAGAGACTTGGTCCAAAGCTCCAGAGAGCACCCCTGCATTACCAGGCAATAATTCATACCACACCTTTCAGCCACTTAACCCGGAACGAAGCACTAAAGGTGGAGGCGTGTCCATATTCATTAAGGATATCCACACCTCCAGGCTAGTTGCACAGCATAATGCATCCGAGATTATCCAAGTGCAGCTAACTCTGGGCAAGACCGCAATCCAAATTGTAGCTTGCTACAGACCCCCCACCATGCCCCAGGATTCTCACTCCTCATTTATTGATACACTGGAAAGTATTAGGGTTCAACCTAACACCCTAATAATGGGCGATTTCAACTACCCCACCATTAACTGGGAAAACTACTCATGTACCAACTCTTTTGCCCAATGTTTTCTGGAATTCATAAATTCCAACGCCTTGGATCAACTTATTCACACCCCCACCAAGGGCAGCAATATCCTAGACCTGGTCCTTACCAACATGGGCAACCATGTTCCACACCAGAGGTCAATTCCTCGTTGGTCAGATCTGACCACAAGCTAATCACCCTTGACATCCACATCCCGTCCCCACCCCCAATTAGGGAAACCACCGTAAAAAACTTCTCCAAAGCCAACTTCACACTTCTTAAGACAGAAGTGGCAAACTTCATGACACCCATGCAGACGGATAATAGAGGTACGACTGCTGAATCCTACACAAATGCACTTTATAAGCACTTACATGGATCATGCTATCCCTAATAGAACCAAGATGCTATCCCCCCAAAAAAGGAAGCCAATCTCGTGGTCCTCTGCCATAAACAAACTCTACAACAGAAGAAAGAAGCTGTTGCAAAAAAGAGTAAAATCCCATGACTGGAGGAACTCCCAGGTCAACCTCAGTAAGAAGCTGAGATCCCTCATAAAATCCTCCAAAGCAAGTTGTAAAAACAAAATTGCCACTGACTCTAAAGACAACCACAAATAATTCTATAGCTATGACAAGAATCTCAATGGCAACACTCAGATCTGCTCTGAGTTACAGCACAATGGCGCTAAATATACAGAACCAACTGATATTGCCAACATCCTGGCAGATAGGTTCAGTGCTAACTTTACCCCCATCTCACCCCCTAGAGGGCCCATCTCTATACCGGAAGAATTCAAAGTTCCTGTAATCACGGCTGCTCAGATAAAAAACACACTCTCCAAAGCCAAGAACATAGCATCCATGGGATCTGACAATATCCCAGGCTGCGTTCTACACGAACTACAGAAAGAACTGGCACCCTACCTAAGTACGATGTTCAGCCATAGCCTCACCTCAGGCTTTGTGCCCACTGAATGGTGCACCGCAATGGTTATCCCACTCCACAAAGAGGGAGCCACAACGGACCCCGGGAGCTACCGCCCCATTAGCCTGACTAGCCTGGTCTGCAAGGCCATGGAATGTATCATCATGGAACTCATAAACAGACATTGATAATCTCCTAACTCTGGACCTTACCCAGTTTGGATTTGTAAAAGGCAGATCATGTCTCCTAAACCTGATTGACTTCTTTGAAGCAGTCACCAAAGCCATAGATGAGGGTAAGGTGGTTTACACAGCTTATCTAGATCTCACCAATGCTTTCGACACCATCCCCCACTCTGGAATTATAGATAAGCTCAATAAACTAGGTATAAATCCCTATGTCACAAGATGGGTTGCCAACTGGCTCATGGACAGAACCCACACTGTGAAAGTAGCAGACTCCAAATCCGAATTTAGACTAGTGACAAGTGGAGTACCACAGGGTTCAGTCCTTGGTCCTCTCCTGTTTGGTATTTACTTCTCTGAAGTACAGGTTAACACAGAAGGTCTTTGGCTAACAAAGTTTGCAGATGACTGCAAACTAGGAGCCATAATCGAAACTCCTAATGATGTGGACATTGGCAATGATCTAGCTATGTATTGAGCCACACAACCAACCCCATTCTCTGCCTGATGTCATCATAACGAGAAGTCACTGAAGTGATTTACTGTATGTCACTAAACACTTTAATTAAATGTGCTTTAGGCCTGCTTGTCAGTCTTTTGTCTCACTGTCTAGCAGCATTATGCAAGTTACCACTGCGCTGCTAAGTTGTGCTTCTTCTTTCGGCTTTCCCCGGTTAGGGGTCGCCACAGTGGAACTCCAGTCCGCTAATGATTGGCAGTAGATTTTTACAGTGCTGAGGTGCCAGCTCGATGCCCAACCTTCAACGAAGGCACGCCCATTCACACATGTCTTTCGAATGCCACTCGACCGCGGGGAGGACATGCAGACTCCACACAGAAGGCGCTCCAGCCGAGAATTGAACGGGATAACCTTTTGCTGTGGGGCAACAACACTACCGCTGCACCACCATGGCTTAAGTTTTCCAAATCTGTCCCTTTATCCAGGCAGTGAATGCTTTTGATGCATCCTTGCAAGTGTGTAGCTAATTTTAATTCATTTTCTCTTGTAGAAATGGCCACTGCTTGTTAACATGCTATAGGATATTTATGCTGATGGGTAGGCTATAGACCTTACTGTATCTTTCAATAATTCTGGGGTAATATATTAATGAATTTTCAAAATATTTCTGTTAAGTATAACATTATTTTGGGAACAGAACAAGAGTACGTTAAAGAATCTAATTCTAGTCATTTTAGCAGAAGTACATCCAGAAAATTCCATTTTTTTCTCAAAATTTCATACTGCCACCCATCCCCACAATTTCTCCAAATATTGCCTTCTCCACACATAATTGTAGGAATGTATAATTTTCAAGTGTTGATCCATATTGCCATGAGAGGGGTGCTTTTAATTAGTGATTTCCCTGTAAGCTTTTCTTACACCCATCCACATTGTCGGCATCACCATTGACAGCTATAATCATGGTTTTATCTGCATAAGACATGATGTTGAAGTCTTACAGTTTCATATTCAAAGTATAGTCAGTTGAGTACACCTGGTATGCCTAGTTACAGCCTTGCCTTTGAGCATTCTGTGGTAAAGGAATATTTCAACAGCAGTGAAAGAAGCAAGTACTATGCATTGCATGCTGAGCTTCAGATGACTATTGAAGTCATCAAAGCACAGTACCTAAAAAGGGAATTGCTAAGTTGCCAGCTTCACAACTAAAGAAGTATTACATTTTGGAGGTGGTCAGCCAGAAACATGCACTGTAGTTCAGAAAATTATCTCTTCTCAGCTGGGATTAGATGTCAGAATTGACCCTGTTTGAAAAGCCTGTAGAAATGAAGTTTCCAAAGAAAGGGAAGAATTTTTTTAGCCAAAGTGAGATGGTGACTTCATTGCAGACTAACTAATTGCACAAACATACAGTCAGTTATAGCTTTTAAATGACAGTTTTCTCAGAAGTTAACAGTTTGTGTAATTGTCCCAACTTAACACTTTCTGCACATTTGAGCTTGCTTTAAATCTTTCAGAAATGTGTGCCAGGTTTAGCCCATGTTTAAGACAGTAACATTTTCGCTGTATAGATGTTTCAGTTTTTACTCATTTCCCACTGCTTTTCTAGAATGTCTATAATCGCCCACTTATATCAGAAAATAATGCATCTTTCATTGTCTTTCTCAGTGACTGTATGAGAATTGTAAATTTATAGGCCATACAGAATTTTTTGTCTAGCTTGCAAAAGTTTTCGTCCTCCTTTAACAATACGAACAGTTCATACTGCGATGCTTTATGATTGGCAGGACTTTGGATGAAGGAGAAGGATGCATATCACATAATACCCTCCATATATTTGATCAAAGTTGAGAAACTCTTGTAAACCAAGCACTTATTCCTTCCTTTGACAGTTAAGGCCAGCCAGGCAACTCGTAGGGTTATTTGATTTTATAGCTTTAGCCACTGGCAAAGTCTGTGTGTTCCAACTATGAAGAACCCTCTTTCTCTCGACTGTCCTGTACGCCTCCCAAATCTTAACCAAACTCTGCAAGACAGATCTAGCCAAACTCTAAGCCTGTTACAATAAAATCTCTAAGTTTGTCACTAATGCCTCATACAAGTCACATTACTGCGCATCACTTAACCAGTTTAAGTGGCTTGAACTCCCTCAACAACTTCTTTTTAATCAACTTACCTTCACCCACAAAATACTCTTATCAGTCAGAAAAACAACCCTGCACTCAATGATGCATTCAGCCATATTCTTCCTCAAGACCTCTTCGCTCCAGCAACAAACTACTTCTACACACCACCAAAGCTAACAATTCAGCAGGTGAATCAGTTTTTTCCAACTACATCTCCAAACACTGGAATAATGTATCTAACTGACTAGTAACTAACTCCTCAACAATTCAATTTAAAAAACTTCTAAAAATGCACCTTACAAACACCAGGCTCTGCACCTGCAATTCCCCTGGATAACCTAGTCCTCCTTTCCACTCTGTTATTACTTTTACTCTACTAGCATGCTCTACCACTAATGGTAGTTTCATTTTAACTTTACATAATCATTTGGATACATCCACTAAATGTAAACCATTTTTTATGTAAATTACTGTTGCTCTACTATTGAGTCTGAAACCACTATCTTGTATGTATTTGCTTCTCATTTGGCTGTATTTGCTATTCTATTGTATGTATTTGTTACTCTTGGAGGTTTTCTCACCTGGCCTCTGCTGAAAAAGGACATGTGTCCAGTCGGACATTCCCGGTAAAAAATGTAAAATACATAAAAAAATAAAATTTTACCACCTAAGTCATTGCTGACATTTGAAAAAGGTCACTTTTCATAACTCGCAGTAATAAGGATTAGTAAAAAAGGGAGGGTGGCTTAATGGCTAAGGTGTTTGCCTTACAAACACAAGGTGCAGGGTTTGAGTCTCACAAGGGTAATTGGCTAGGCTTAAAATGGCTTGAAAGGGCAGTTAGTGTAGTACTAAACTATGAACTACTTTAGGGGTTGGGAGGGTGGCCTAATGGTTAAGCTTTTTGCCTTGCAAACACAAGGTGCAGGGTTTGAGTCTCACAAGGGATAATTGGCTAAGCTTAAAATGGTTTGCAAAGGCAGTTAGCTTAGTAGTAATCTATGAACCTATGAATCTATAAACAACTATCAGCACAAGAAATATATAATTAATATTTTCACTGAACCTACTAAAATCAGTTTTAAGATCCTATTGTATATATGACAAACATAATGCAACATTTGTTGATTACAGTTTTCTTTCTGTAAACCTACAGTGTGTAGACATAACTTCAGACCAACTTGTAATTGTGACTTTCATTTTCATATCGTAATCAGCCTTATATGAGAATAACGCTTTTAATCACAGTGTCTTTTAAGCAAACCACAATGACTGAAAAACAAAATAGATTTGAAACCACATTTCATTGAAACAACACAGCACCTAAACTCACACCACTGTTCCATTCTCAGAACCCTTAATTGGCTTGAACTACCCCACCTGCTAACTTTCAGTCAGCTAATGCTAACACACAAAATACTCCACAACCCCTCATTTTCACACAAACAACCTCCTACCCTACTACAATAATGTGCGCCATCTCATGAGTTACATTCTTCACACAAGCATCTTATCATTTATAAACCTCAAAGATCACATAGGGTCAGTCTGTATTCTCACTGTGTTGCCATGACTTGGAATAGTGTTCCAGAATCAATTAGATTAATACCCCATTGCTATTCCTTCAAATCTTGTCTAAAAGAAGATATGGATATGTCCACTGCATGGATCTGCTCATGGTCCATATCATCTTAAAACTAATCAGCTTTCCCATACCTTATGACTTACTGTTGACCAAACTTATTTTTATTATCCGTCACTCATGACCTAAGTTATTTTTCTTTTATTACTCTACTATTCCGTCAAGTTACCATGACTATATCTATTGCTAAAATTTTTTGGGCAAAAAGTTTGTATACAGTGTGTTCTAACATTATTATTTGTATATTATCCATGATTTATTTTTCTTTGTTGTGTTTGATATGCTTTGTAAGAAGTGTAACTTTGTAATCTTGCTAATGTGTTTCTGGAGCTTTTATCCCCGGGACTTCTCTGAAAATGGGCACCTGCCCAGTCAGACTTTCCCAGTAAACAAATGTCAAATAAAATGAAATAAATAAAATGATTAAATCAAATATCATAGAAAGCTTCATATACAGCAAATACTATTCCAATTCTTTTTTTTTTTTTGGAGGGGGCAATGCATCGTTCACCCCCCCCCCCCCCATGTGGAGGCATTTACTACCACAATGCCTTAATTAAATAGACTAACTCTGCAGTTGCACAACTGTGGGGAAAAATGCAATTACACACACATGGACAAACGGATATACACACACCCTTACACACACATGGTGAATCACTATTGCTGCACAAATACAGACTTGTACAGGTGGGGGTAAAATGTAAGGGTGAATATTAACATTGTACAGCATCTTTGCTAGACTAATTTGCCTTATAATTTCTAAAATCCTAATATCCTAAAGCATATAAGCACACTTTTGTACCTTCCACACTTTCAATTAAATGTGCTTTCAATCAAATTTTTTCAATCATTTGTGATTCAGTGAAAAGGCAATCATCACTCGGTTAGCAACTGAGGGAGAATATTCTTCATACAATGATCAAGATTTACCGAAGGAGCAAAAGGCACACATTTTGTCTAATTTCCTTCTTTACAGAGTGAATTAGAAAGATGTATGGAAAATTTTAAGGCACCATACTTTGAATATTTGCAACAAACTAAGTAAATCTGTTCTGAGATGTACATAAAATATGAAGAAGCAAGTCCCACTCAGCAGGGTGACAGCTCCACATATCTGTCAATGTAATATCACAAACATTATGGAGAAAGGTAATGAGAAAACAAAGGCTCAAAATCAGTCACCGCTCTTGGCTATTCCTCTTATAAACTTACAAAGTTGCAAGGATAGCAGGTTGTCCTTACTTTGCGACTTCAATCCTCAGTGATTTGCCAGAAACTCACAAATTTTATGAGAAACAGACCAAAAATATGAGTTAAAAATCTGAACATTCTACAAAATACTGAACAGTTCAGAAACAAACACCTCCCTAAAGAAGGCAGCAGAACCCTGCTGTCATGTGCAAAGGGGTTCACAATCTTTCTTTCATTTCAACTTTAGTTTCATCTAAACATGTATTTTTCATCAGCTAATTAGATAAAGGCTGTGTGTGAACAGTGAAACTTATGTGCAAAAAAGAAATTATAACTGTATTGTTTATTTATTCATACATTTTGTTAACCGGGTAAGTCTACTAGACAGAGTAATCTCTTTTCAGTGTGACACAGGAGCACTGTCTGGTCAAACAACTTTATCAGAGTGACGTAATAGGCAAAGAAATGTGGGAGTAAAGAAAGCGTGCCCTTTTTGTTTGGGTTTAATGTCTTTTGGTTGAAAGTAACGTTTCTTGTATTAATTATTATGACATAAAATTTACATTATGCATTTGCTTTACATCATCCATTGAATCGTATGAAGACAAAATTTAAGTGTAGGGAATTATTGTCTCCAGTATTTTTCTCATAGTCTGACCTCTTAATTCTTCCCTGGCATATCTCTTCTCTGTCTCATTTAATCAGAGCTTTATTTTGAGATACATTCCTTACCTCCTTGTTTCTGCAGCTCCTCAAAAGAACCTGGTATAGTTACCTTAAGTATATTAAATTGCTGCAACAAACAGAGCATCACTCCAGGCTTAAATGTTTTAGAAAAAAAATGTATCCGAGTGTGTGTACACGTGTGTACAGCTGTGTGTGTGTATGTGTATATCTCAATCTCTTGTCTATTTATATGTGTGTGTGTGTGTGTGTGTGTGTGTGTGTATATGTGTGTATATATATATATATATATATATATATATATATATATATATATATATATATATATATATATATATATATATATATATATATATATATATATATATATATATATAATGTGTGTGTGTATGTGTATATATATATATATATATATATATATATATATAAGACCATTCATCTACTTGAACGGATTCCACTCCCAACATGGTGTGTGTATGCTGTTAGCTCAGTCTATACTCCCTCCTGCCCAGGAAAGAAAGCAACCCAGCAATTGGGAAAATAAAATCAAAATAAACGGAGGTCCTAGTCTCTCAGCAAATTGTGCTCTGTGCAAACTGAAGTGCATTCAGCTCAGTCTATACTCTCTCCTGCCCATGAAAGAAAGCAACCCAGCGATCAGGAAAATAAGAAAATAAAATCAAAATAAACGGAGTTCCTAGTCTCCCAGCAAATTGTGCTCTGTGCAAACTGAAGTTCATGTAAGCTCCTGTTGTTTAATTATTTGGTCCTTTAAGAAGAAAATGTTATCTAACTCCCAACTTATTGCTGATCTAAGTATAATTGTGATTTTTAGTTTGAGCCCCAACAGTGTGCACACTCTCAGGGTTCCCTAGCTTTCATGGTAGGTGGCAGCAAACAGCCACAAATCTTCCCAAAGAGCCTTCACCTATACAGCCTACTTAAGGCTTTCTGGTCCAAGCTATTCATTATAGTGCCCTTTCCAGGACTACCTTCTTACCCTGTCTGTTCTTAGACTTTACTGTAAGTAACATCCTTAAACTCTGGCCTATAAAGTTAATTAACTAAATTACTATCTACAGTCACTATCACTCTATCAGTGCACTGCCCTTGCTTGCAACCACTGATACTTTTTTGGCGCTCACCTCTGCTGATTTTGCCCCCGCTCCATTCACCCTGCGGGCTCACTCCACTCCCCTACCCCCAAATTCCACCCACCCCCACTACCTCTAAATTTATACATATCCATAATCATCTGACTAAGTCCTCCTCCAATTATCAGTCCCAATCAATTATCAATACCACCTTTCACAGACTACACCCCAACCCCACCTCACTACACCACTACCATTCCGACTTGCAGATCTTTCTACCCTCACTCCTACTTGCCTTTACTTCCCTATCATACACCACATCCATACAAACAAGCATCCCCCTTGACAATACCTCCTTCCATACAACACATACTATAAAATCCAACCACCCCACATACATTTCAGTCTGTCCAACACTATTTAACACTAGTATTATCCTACATACTATCAACCATCAATAAAAAAGCAGCTTATGTATCCCTCTCTGGCCTAACCTATGCCATCAAACACCTTTTCAAATTCAGCAAAATACTCCTTATTGCTGGTGACATACACCCAAACCCAGGACGCTCTTCCTCTGATCTCCCCAAAAGATCTCAAACTGATCTCCTAATAATTAACATCAACACTAGAAGTATTTCCAACAAACCCCAAGAACTGCATGCTTTTATTACTCACTACTCTCCTGATATTCTACCTATTACCGAGTCCTGGCTAAAACTACATATCCCTAGTGAAGAAATCCTACCACCAGGTTATAACATCATAAGACAAGACAGAACAAATAGGAAAGGTGATGGAGTAGCAATACTGTTTAAAAATGACATAAACCTAAAGCCATTCCATACCCCTCTACCTACATGTCCTAGTGCCGAACTCATAGCCTCTACCCTATCATTAAACAAGAATAAAACAATTA
>NC_056735.1:297379187-297396687 GCF_019279795.1 Protopterus annectens
GACTCATTTTCTCATTTCATATTTGAAAGAGTTATGAAGTCTGACCCCAACTGTTCTGGTTTGACATTTAGTTTATAAATATTTTACTTCTGTTGTATTTCAGATCCACTGCTAATATTTTCTTCTTTGTGGTTTATGCATGATTTCCTCCACACTTCTTCCTTAATTTCTTTGTTTTCTTCAGTTTATAAAATACTGGACCTCCCATAAGCATATCTCCCCAGAATCACTTTCGAGTATTGATTTTTTTGCAGCAGAAATTGTCTGCCTGTTGTGTCCCTCACCATCAACACACACTTTCAGCTGCTCCTTGTAGAGATGATGCTTTTAGCACACAACTTTTGTTTTAGTTAATGAAGAAGTCATCAAGAAGACACCTACTTGGAATGAATACATCCACATCTGGTACTGAATTAAAGGCATTGTCCAGTATGAGTCAGTCCTGTTGTGGAGGCTATGCTGTGTGTGCATAGTGTTGCAGCATCATGCCTTTCAGCCTTTCATTTGATGTTCATATGGCATGCGCTGGTTAGCCCTACATATCTTCAATATTAAAACTGCATATGCAGTATGGGCAGCCACCCTGATCAGCCGGTATACCTTGCTGCGCCATACCTCCTATATTATGCAAAGTGATCCCCTTTGTGCCTTTTCTACTAAATATTTACATCTCACTTTATTTGTGAATGCTTCAAAGCATCAAACACAGGCTGGACAAAGCAGCTGCATGTTTTCTTCCACCTTCAGTTTATCAGTTTTTTTACCACACTCATATTCTGAAACTCTTGCCTACATCCAAGTATTTTTTTTAAAAACTGTTTTGGCCCCTCCTTCCCAACCAAGATGTCCCTATCCCTTATTAGTGCATTCATTCTTTTAATTCCAAGCTGCTTAGACACAGTGCGAATGGAAGATAGATGAGATTGTGGCTATCATCCAGTAAGGTATAGGACATTTTTTATGCTCTTTGCAGCTTCTGTTTTGGCTAGAAAGTATATTGCAGTGACTTTTGCACTGGACCTTAAGAGAGAAGAATATTCTCATGCGCTCAGGATAAAAGAGGTCATGCACACTCCATGCTCTGCTTGTGCTTCCAAAGACTTCCTAATGTTGGAGTTTTCTTGGGGAAATAATTCAGTATCTTCTCTACATGATAGGTGCAGTTGGTGTGGCCAGTCCCTCTCAGCATTGTCAGAACAGTACTTTACATGTCCAAAATGCTAACTGACCTCAGGCTGCCTGTGGTAAATTTAGGACCAAATCTCTATGCTATGGAGGTAACTTGCCAACATCTTTGCTGCATCTATCCAAAAATTATAAATGAGAAAGCAGGTAAGGAAAAAAAAAAGTCTGTATTGTGGCAGCATATGGAACTACTAAACGTTAACTATGATGACAGATCATTACGGAGGCCGTCGTTTATGGTCACCAGTCAGTGGAGAACTCAAATAAATAAAATGAAAGTGCTTTATTCATCATTTTGAAAGGAAAACAAAACATAACTTTTGATTTAACTTTTGAAGAATCACTTCTAAATGTCATAATGCCAGTCATTCGTAGTGCACGTGTAGTTCTACTGTTGCTGATCAGGCTGCAGGTGGTCTTATGCTTCATCCAGATGAAACAAACCATTTGTAACTTCAACCAGAAGTTGAACCAGAAAAAAAAAATATTACAGTTGGGCAATACATCTGCATCCCCCGTGTGGGGAGATTTGCCCTGCTACTCCCCTTTAGTTCAATATACTAACTTCATTGTGACACAATTACAGAGAAAACTAAAAAACTTTAAAATTCACTTCCCATGCACGCATGAAAACTGTACTGTCAGCGACTGTAATTGGCAAATATGGATTGATGACTTTAGAAAATATCCTTAATGAATAGGGAGAATTCAGTACAGGCATATAGAAAATGTCACAGAATCCATGCATGGAAATTTTTTTTTTTTGTAGTGGAAATAATCTTAACAAGAATATATAAGACAGCATTTGTTTATCAAAGGTAGAGGTGCTGCATATCCTCAAACAAGAATATTTCTCCAAAATACAACTCAGAATATTGAATTTTAGCAGATTCTACTGTTGTTGATCAGGTAAATGAGGTCTTTGTCATCATGGTCTGAAGTTAGCCTATGCTGAAATTCATTGAAACAGCTACGTCTTGAAGTAAAACATTTTGATCACTTACATATGTAGTACTTGAGGTTCCCCTTGGGGTACAGCATCCAATTTTGTAGACGGTAGGTCTTTACAACAACAAAGCAGGAATTGTTAAGAGTGCACAAAACCATTCAATACCCTACTGGATGATGGTCATGACCCAGTAAGTCTGCAGAACACATAGGATGGCATCATTCATTACAGGGTAACCAGAATGGGGCAGGGCTTGATTTACATGATACATGAAGAGAGAAAATGGCTTCAGCTCATAAGCAGTGTTTGAGAAGGGTGAAACTACATCATACCTCTCAACTGTCCCTAATTTTCAGGGACGTCCCTGATTTTGACTCATATTTTTGCTCTGTCCCTCTGGATCCCTCCTAAAACTACTGACTTTGGACAGAAAGGTGGTGAATTACACTTAATGAATAATGACAATAATTAAGAGTTATACACTTCTTTTACTTCAGAAAAGGTGTATTAATTCATATGCTCTGATTCTCTCAATGTTTCAACTTAATAGCACTAATATTTTAAAAGTGTCCCTGATTGTCCCTGATTTTTTCTTGACTTTTCCCTGATTCTGTTCAAATTTGTCCCTGATTGGTTGAGAGGTCTGCACTACATTAAGGTTTGTAAGTACCTGAAGGAAATGCATTTTGCTAAGGAAAACATTTGCAAAAAACAAGACAACATGGATTGAAGAAATAGGTTCAATACAGACCTCTTAGCTGCCCTTGTTTTGGAGGAACATCTCTATTTTCAGGTCCGATATACTCCTACAAATGATGTACCTATTTTTGGAAGTACGTCTCTGTTTTCAGGCTTGATTTACCCCTTCAAACAGTTTTCCAAATCTCCTACATGGATTTTTTGAAGCTGTTTACTACACAGAAAGCTACACTACAAGACCAACTTACTACTGGTACCAATAATTTAAAGAAATAGGATGCACACACACACACACACACACACACACACACACACACACACACACACAAGTACGTATGCGCACATGCGCGCACACACTCGCACGCATACACGCTCACACACACACACATGCACACAGCCACACACAGATGCAAGTACGTATGCGCACACTCACACACGCACGCACACACACAGGTACACACACACAGATGCAAGTACATATGCGCACGCACACACACACACACACACACACACACACACACACACACACACACACACACACACACACACACACACACATTAAATCTCCCTTTTTCAGAAGCAAAAATAAATTGCCTTGTCTGGTAAAATTTAAAAATACAGTTTATTGAAGTCTATAGATTTTATAGTGCCATAGTCATGAGCTTATATTTTTCCATCATTTTTGTCATTGTGTTTTTTTTTTAATGCGTTTTATTTATTTATTTATTTAACATTTGTTTACCAGGAAAGTCCAACTTGGAATGAGCTGATTTCCATAGGGTCTATGTTAAATCATCGAATGCTTAGAAAAGCTAACGATTTATCGAACCCATGTAAGCAAAAGCTTGCAATCTCGAACACTTATAACATCGACCCCTCCCCCCAAAAAATTTAAAACATTACATAAAGTGGGGGGCTGTGCCCCCACACCCCCCTACTTAAATATACCAACTCTGAGATCGCACTGCAGTCATGAAAATGCCAAAGTAACGGAAGAGGCCAAGAGATTTCTTTCCCAGGGAAACAATTCACTTATATGCTGTTTCACTATTTTGCCTTTTCATGCTTTCAGGTTCAATCAAGATGCATTCAAAAGAATGCATCTTCGATCATTTAATAGGAACCCTTTTTAGAGGAGGCCCTAGGAGAAACGCTCAAGAATAGTATCCCACATTCCCAGGGGAAGCAGGAAGAATTATGTGCTATTTGGTATTCAAATGTTATGCTAATTAAATGTTGAGATTATTGGCTGGGTATACCTGCTTTTCTAGAGCCTTTGTACTGTTTTTAATGTCTGCAGGTGGAGAGATATGGTTGAATAACTTGGGGAATGTAGGAAGCACTAAATCTATAAGTATGTAATTTTCTAAGCAGCATGTTCCTTTATGAAGAGTATGAATCATTGTGTTTACCTTCTGGGCTGCTGTTTCCATTTTCAGACTGCATTTGTAAATGATTTGTTTCTTACTTGTACAATTTGTACTACTGAGACCAGGGAGAGAACATGATGTATTGAATATATTGACTAGATGAGCATCTGTCCTCTCAGAAAATCAGTGGCTTGTGAATACAATTGGTTTCTGTAGTACTTTAGCAGGTTATCAAAGGGCCACAAAACCAACTTACTGTGACACTATATTCCCAAAAAATCTGAAATACCATAGTACGTGTGCACAGTATAAGATCCTAAACAATGCCTGCGCTGACAAAATAGGCATCATACTTTACATCTTCCATCTTCCTCATTATCTGAGGCATGTTACTTGCAAAACTCTAGTATATCCTATATTGTTTGGAAGTTTAATTATATACAACAGCTGTGGACTTAACTAAAGCATAAATTAAGTCAGTATGGCTCCAATGAAACTATGAATACTAGAAATTATGCAATTCTACATATTACACATATAACCGTGTCTTATAAAGCCCAACATATTTTAATAACATTATTTATATTAAAAGAATCTGTATTATACAACAATGGAATAATATTAATGCATCTATTTTATTTGTTTATTGATATTTGCTTACCAGGAAAGTCTGACTGGGTCACAAGACCCCATTTTCAGGGGAGACCCAGGGAGAAAAGCTCCATTTAACAGAGGAAAAAATTGTTTTCAAAGCCTACATAAAAATGGTTGAAAAATATACATTTCAAAAATAATCAACAACATTGTAAGACTTAGAGATATAAGAAAAATATGTTACAAAGAACAATGAGAAAAAGCCAAGTAAAACACTATTTACAACTCTTGAGAGTGTCCTTTTGGCAATTTACAGTTGTAATAAGTAAAAGTCATGTGTTTAGTTTAGTTGTAACTATAAAGGGAAAGATAGAGTAGTGTAAATGGGGAGGAGGTGGTTGGAAAAGGTTATGTAAGGTGGTAGAAAAGGTAGGATAGCCAGGCAAAGATGAGGAAGCACAGATGGGTAGAAAATCTGTACAAAAAAGGGTGCAGAAAAGGAGATGAAATTGATGTTCAGCGGTGGTTGCAGCATGAAGAGAGCCATGAGTTTGATAGGTGGTCTTTCAGAAGATGCTAGAAGGAAGGATGGTAGGTTACAGTTCTATTAGCCTGGGGAATAGAATTCCATTTCTTACCAGCAGAGTAGCAGTGACTGCTATTTCAAATTGCTTTTGAGGTTTATAGATGGTGCAAAGTTGTTTATCATTAGAATGAAGGGGTCTACTTGAGTGATAGGCAGGACAAATAGCGCTTGCTATAGGACAGCCATGAGGTCCATAAATGATGATGGATGCAGTCGCTAGCTGTATGAAGTCCATGTGGTGGGGTAGTTCAAGCCAGTTCAAACTTTTAAGGGTCTTGCAGTGATGTGTATAGTATTGTTTATTGGCAGCAAATTATGCAACTTTGTTGTAGCATATTTCAAGTTTAGTTTTAACAGATACCTGCAAGTTGGTAAGGATAGGAGTAAGATATAAGAGTGAAGGAATGAGGTAAGTGTTAGCTAGGGTAGTTTTAGTTGAGTTATTAAAGTTTTTATGTCTATAAAGCATGCCAAGTTTCTGGTGAGTTTTATTATATTATTTTGAATGTGTTTGGATAGATATTGTATATGTATATAAAGAATATATGTTGGGAAAGGTTCATGCAGATGGTTACAAAATATATTAAGGTGTCTAAAATCATTACGCAGAATAAAAAGACTACTGTTATTATGGACTGTTAGTTCAAAATGCCAGATATACTTTATTACTTTAAAGGTCTTAGATATGAGAAACTACTTTATTTAGTTTTGTACCCTTCTCACATATCTTTTGTGTTGAAAAGAAAACTAGTTTTATAGAACTTTTAGGCTTCCATCTTCTTCAAGTTGCATATTTATCCCTATTTAATGAATGGCACAGTATTTATTAAATGCTTCCCCTGCTCTACATATTTAACAGATATCTAATGTCCCTATTACATTTTGAGGATGCTCTCAGAAATTATTTGATCATGACACACACTATTGCCTGAATTTTAGGATGATACTGTACATGCATACTTCCCCCGGCAGTTCGCATAGATGTGGGTATGGAGTGGGCATCTCTTGCATGACTTACATCCCAAAAGGCTGTGATGTATTCAAATGATGATTGTGCAGAGTTGGTAGTGACATCTTGCATACAGTTTACCCTTTTCCTCAATGCATTGTGATCTCGGAGTTGGTATATTTAATTTACAGGGGTGTGGAGGGTGCAGGGAGTGCGCAGCCCCCCTGCAAAAATGTAAAAAAAAAAGTAATTGTATTGCCCCTTTGAGCTAAGCGCTGAACACCTGATAAATATTCCGGTGGCCAGTGAAGACATCAACATGAATATTCAGGGTTTAGGTGGTACTTGCTACTGCACACCAGGGAAGGTACTCATGTACATGACTGCCAATTTAATTTTATACATATATATATATATATATGTGTGTATATATATATATATATATATATATATATATATATATATATATATATGTACACACACACACACACACACACACACACACACACACACACACACACACACACACACACACACACACACACACACACACGCACGTATATATAATTGCAGCTTTATTCTTTGTTGTATTCTAGTCTGCTGGTATCGTACTCTGATTTTTGTATTTTTTTTTTGTTACAAACTATGTGGATGTCCTGCCTGTACGGCAACTGCACGGCTCAAAACAAAATGCAAAAAATAAAACAAAGCCAGCAGATAAAGGCAAGCTGTATAATTTTATTAGTTTTCTTAAAGCATAATAAACAGACAGGTTTTGGCACAATAAAGTCTCAGCCTTCTTCAGTGTTTAAAATAAAATGAAAACAGTAGTCCCTATTATAGTGAACAAACAAATTGAAGTTGAAACATGATTGGTTCCTTACAAGTGCTCATTCATACCAGGTGTAAATAGTCCCCCTAGCTTAATATTCTATTTCTTTTCTTTTGAATCCAAAAGGCTATGCCATCCGGCTTTATTAGCTCTGTTTCCCATGATTTTGTCAATAACTGTAAATCTGAATGTGACATTAGGATGTTTAATGGTATGTTTGTATAGTGCATTACTGTTTTTTTTATTTCTTATCCCACTCAAATGTTCTGAAATACGGATCCTGAGGGGTCTGGATGTCTGTCTAACATAAAAGGCATGACAACTACAGGTAACTAAATGAGCCAAGCTTTCCCACAATTCGCAAAGAACTGAATCTGAAAGACATTGCCTGTATTACTGCTGGAAAACTCCTTAGTTTTCTTCATAGCTTTACAATGGGTACAGTGGCCAGAAGGTACACAACCCATAAGTAAGTCCCCAACCATAGTTCGTTGTCCAGAAACCTCTGTAGTTTGGTTGATGTGTTTATAGTGGCTCAACTGGGACCCAATGTTCCTTCACCTGCGAAATGAGAACAAACACTTGTCTCCCAAAATGGTGGAAAAATAGTCATCTGCTCTTAATATGTTCCAATGTCTCTGGACGATATTAAGTAAAGTTTCATTGCTCCTACCATAAGTAGTGACCAGACCGATCACAGATTGTTGGTTGGTCCCTTGTTTTTTGTATTGTAATGTATCTGACTTATCTAATGAAGAAACCGAATTACTAGCACTCAGGACGTGACCCATTTGGTACCATCTATTCCTAAATCTATCAATAAGATCATCCCTATACTGTACATAACTATCAGGCTTGGAACAAATGCATTACTTCTAAGAAATTGGGACTTAGGTATGTTTCTGCAGATGTGAGGTGGATGAAAGCTAGAGGCATGGAGAAGGGAATTGTATTGGGGGTATTTCCTATATACCTGTGTATCTAGGGTGTGATCTTCATTACTAGTAATCAGTGCATCCAAAAAAAATGATCCTACAGGAATGATAGCTAACAGTGAATTGAATACCCCATTTGTTTTCGTTAAGATAAACTACGAATTCCTTCAGATAACTCTCATCCGATCTCCATACCATCCAAAAACCTCCTCCAAATGTCAATTTCTTTTATGTAGATGTTGTGGGAATTGTCATAAATAATGAACTCCAAGACATAAGCCATGAATAAATCTGCATAAATGGGGGTGAAAGAAGCCCCCATGGCTGTCTCCTTAGTTTGCCAAAAGCATTGGTCATGGTAAAAACAGAGATTCTTAGTTAGTATGTGTTCAGCAAGCCCAATAATTAAAGTATTTATACCTGGAGGGTAAAGATCTGAGTTGTTCAACCAGTATTCTAGGACATCCAAGCCTGCCCAATGTGGTATGTTTGTATATAATGCTGACACATCTAGGGTACAGAGTAGCCAGCCAGGTTCCAATTTTGTATCAGCTATAATCTGGAGAAATTCAGTGGTGTCACAAAGTCTGGAACGTACCCATTTGAGTAACGGTTGTAACTTCAAAGTTAAATATTGTGATAGGGGTTCGGTGATAGAGCCCCTGCCTGAGACAATAGGTCCACCAGGTGGGTGATGATGATCTTTATGTATCTTAGGGAGGAAGTAAATATATTGATTTGTTGGATCTGGAACCATTAGTTGTTGTAAATCAAAATCCGAGATGATACTCTCCTCCCTAGCTAAGGCCAAAAATTGGTCAATTTCCTTCTTGAATTTTTGAGCAGAATCAAGGGGCATCTTCATATAGTATCGTCCATCACCCAATTGTCTCATAGCCTCCTCATTCTACTGTTCCCAGTTCATGACCACTGCTGCTCCCCCCCTTATCTGCTGATAGTATAACCAAGTCCTTATGTTCCACCAGTTCTTGTAAAGCTGTTTGTTCAGTCTTTGAGAGATTATTCGCTTTACATATATAGTCCCTAGAGCTATAATGCAGATCTTTCAAAACTGCAGTCTGGAACCTAAGTACATTGGAATGTACTTATGTTCCAGACTGCAGTTTTGAAATATCTGCATTATAGCAGTGATGGTCATGCAATTGCCATGCCTTTTATGTTGGACAGATGTCCAGACCCCTCAGGATCCATATTTCAGAACATTTTAGTGGGATAAGAAATAAAAAAAAACTGTAATGCATTATACAACCATATCATTAAACATCCTAATGCTACATTCAGATTTACAGCTATTGACAAAATCATGGGAAACGGGGCTAATAAAGCCGGATGGCATAGCCTTTTGGATTCAAAAGAAAAGAAATGGATAATTAAGCTAGGGGCACTATTTGTACCTGGTATGAATGAGCATTTGTAAGGAACCAATCATGTTTCAACATCAGTTTGTATGTTCACTATAATAGGGACTACTGTTTTCATTTTATTTTAAACGCTGAAGAAGGCTGAGACTTTATTGAGCCAAAACCAGTCTGTTTATTATGCTTTAAGACAAGCTAATAAAATTATACAGCTTGCTTTATCTGCTGGCTTTGTTTTATTTTTTTTTTTTGTTGTCATTATTGTTGTTTCAAAAAAGTTTGTACCCACATAAAAACAGATTAGCTAAAGATGAAATACATTAGTGTAAAAGATATACCACAAAGAATAAAAAACATATTCAGAAGTACTGTATTTCAGCAAGATGTTTCATGTAAATAAGTTGCAACACAGAAAAGCCAAAAACTGCAGAACAACTTAGTATATGTTCAGCTACCGGGTTTCTTAAATAACAGGTCATTAAAAATATTGTATATGTAGGACAGGAAAATATTCAGCATTAGATTATAGTACATCATTTGCAAGGTGGTGGGGTAAGTCTTTTTATACAACCTGTACACACCAACCTCCACTTCCTGTATATCTTGACTCTGATGTTTGGCAACTCTTTTTTTTCTCTTGTTCAGAATGAAATATTGTGCATGTTCTCCAAGTTTGTCATTTCAGAGATGGAATATCTATGGTTGATAAGTGAAGGGCTTTAGCCCTTCCTCCCCATGACATTGTAAGGAGGGCGGAGCTCTTTTTACATAAACGTTTTTTAACTTCCATCATGTTCTTTTTTGCAACAACCTACTCACCAGTCCACAAGACATCAACAACTGATGAAAGGAATACTTCCGGTATATTCTGAATGAAGAAAACCTTACAGAAGCTTTACTGCCCCAGACACAACCTATGACGAAAGAAGATAAACAAATATGCAGAATATACACAGTAGTAAGATGAGAGATGAGCAGTTCAATTTCATCTCACGATGCAGCACAACTGACCTAATGTTTGCAGTAGGACAGATAGTTAGATACAGAAGAAGACCGAGATAATGAGAGAGTCCAACTGGGCAATCCTAGTCCTGGAGAATGCATATAATATGGTCCAAAGAAAGCTAATTTGGGCAGTCCTTCAATGGTTTCAAGTCCCAGAAACATTGGTAGAATTAGTGCAAGAAATGCAACAGCACCCAATGACACAAGTACAAACAGTGATCGGACTCAAAGAGGGGGTTCCCAGTAGGAGTGTTTATGCCTCAGGGTTCAGATCTGAACCAACTTCTGTTCATACTTGTGAAGAAGTACCTTAGCAAACAGATCAACAAAGTTGCCATAAGCAGATGATGCACATTACAGGCAGACACTGAATAAATGATAGGCAAAGGAATGAAAAACTGAAGGTACATGGGATGAAACTGAGTACAGATAAAATAGTTGTAATAGCAGCAAATGGAGGAAATCAGAAGAAGATGAAAACTGAGATAGAATGCAAAATAGTGAAACAAGTTAATAGCTTCAGGTATCTACAGGTGTGGCTGAGGAGAAGGAAAATCTGAAAGAAGTCATCAAAGATAGAATAAGAAGGGCTGCAACCAAATGGTACAGTCAGGGGTACCCGAGTACTGTGTGACAGAAAAATACAAATAAACTGAAAAGTACATTGTGGAAAACTGGTGCAACCAGTACTACTGTATGGTGCAGACACCTGGGCAGTGAAGGCAGAGCAGTTGAACAACTATAGGTGATGGAGATGAAATGCCTAAGGTGGGTGGTAGGATGCACAATGAGGGACAGAGAAAGAAATGAAGACATCAGAGCAGCAACATGGTTAGCCGCAATTTCATGAAAAGTCAAAGAGAGCAAATTTGGATGGTTTTGGCACATGCAAAGGAAAACATAAGATGAACTGGTGAAGAACATTTGGGACAGACAAGAAGGCAAGAGGAAACAAGGCTGTCCAGCAGAGGGATAGATGAATTGTGTGAGAGAAGTCCTGCAGCAGTCAGGCATGACCATCAAAGAAGGTAGGAGAGTGACATAGACTCGAGAGAGATGCTGACAGCTGACGTAGAAAATGTGAAAAAGGGGGGTTGATGCTGCTGAATTCTTCTTTACCACCAAACTTAATACACTTGTTTTATTGCATCCATCCACAGAAGTTCAGCATTCTTGTTTGATGTTTAAAACTTTTATTATTCTTGTAAGTCGACACCGTTTAGTTTAAGCTTGTGGTGCAGCAAGAAAATATGTTGCACTTGAATCTTGTAGAGCCATACAGTTATTTTGAGACAGACAGGCAGAAACTGAAAATGTATCTTTTTATGATCATGATCTTCTGTATCCTAAAGATTTTCATTCCCTCAAAACACATTTCTTTAAATTCAGAGAAGGACAATTTTCTGCTCGAGTACATAATGGACCACTTCAGTAGCACTCGAGGCAGAGTAAGATTCTTGCAAAAGCTCACAGTATTAACACTGAATGAAAAGTTTTTGCAGGGTGGCAAGTCCACATAGTATCACCAGTGCTCCCATCTTGTATTATGATACAATTCTCACTCCAAGGTTAATGTAATTTGAAGAAAAAGTATTACTATCAAAGAAAGAAAAGCATGTTTGAAAGTTTGCTTGGATAACACAGTCATGCAGAGAGAGCAATGTAACAAAAGCAAGCCAAGGGCTCATTATGATATGTAGTGCATTTATTTGAGCAGACTGCATCCTGAAGGATTGCAGCTTCAGCAACCCACCCTTGAGTACATGAAGGGAAATCCTAAAATCTTGAAGCCTTTTTCAAACCACATAATAAAAGGGTCTATATTATATCATTGACCGCTTAGCTTGTCGAATGCCTAAACGTCGACAGCTAAAGGTCGAAAACTTACAATCTCGAATGGCCAGTTAAGTGAATTCTTTCATTGTGAAAGAATTACTTGGCCATTATCAGGAATTTACCCATTCCCCAATGTAGAGCAATCTCGGAATTGGTATATTTAGTTAAGGGGGTGCGGGGTGCACAGCCCCCCACATCAGGGGGTGTGGTGGGCTAAGCCCCCCACTTTGTTAGGGCTTGGAAGTTTGTTAGTTTGGCATGGTCAAGTGAATTCTTTCCCGATGAAAGAATTTGCTTAAATGGCTGTTCAAGATTGTAAGTTTTCAACTCTTAGCTGTCGACATTTCAGCGTTCGACAAACTTAAGCGGTTGATGATATAATATCGACCCTATTAAAACTATCTTCTTCTACTCAGGATTTGAATCTCATTGTGTATGAAAGCGGTAAATAAAACTGGCATATTAAGAAATTATTTCTATTTATTTTTTGTTTTATTGAAGTGCAGAATATTTTCTCGGGGATTAATTTCAAGTAATTAAAACTGTACATGGTGTATTATTTATCCAGCAGCTGTTCTAACTGCAAGGTACCTTGAGTAGCCAAACAGTGTGCAGCTCTTTTGCATTGTTTTCATTTTTTTCTTTTGTTTAGAAAATTAATCTTTTTATAACAATAATGTGCTCATTATAACTATCATTGTCTACAGATTTGCCAAGGTTTCCAATTTTATAACCAATAATTCGTTCTCTCTGACATCTGAAAGAAGACCTAGACTCAGGTTTTCATGCAGGCAGTAGCTATTTTGGCTCAGATAGGATTTGTGTAGACTGCAGATAACCTGCCCTCTCAGGCTTTTCATGTCAGACATGAGCTTACTTAAAGGCTTATTTGCCAACCTTTACTCTGAAGTGTAATATTTCACTTTATTATGCTACTCTTGAATTTTTTTTTCCTGAAATGCTGGATAGAAATCTTATGCTATAGTAACACAAATAAAGTCAGAGTTTCTGTTCATGTTGCAGTGCTCTTATGCTAAATACTATTATTCTGTCTAAGGTTCTAAAGGTTGTCCTTAGTAATAACATGACCCTTTCTTTTTTTGCTTTTGTATATGTACATATTAACATAACAGTTTCTTTTTTCTGTTTTATATGTAGACAGCTCGACTGTTTTTCTTTAAGATAAGAAAACCATGCTCACAGTGTATCAGATTCTGACTATTGTTGACATCACTGCATTTATCTCAGTAAACACACTTGATGAAATGTATATCATTTAGGCTTATTTAGCAGTTTCTAAACATTCTTGAATTGGTACTTAAAGCATTTTAAACAAAACAAGCTTTAGGTCATCATAAACATTACATCATGTCACAATGTGTACAGGATATCTGTATCAGCCCCTAATCGTATTGTTGCTTTGGTCTGTAAGGCCAGTATTTCCTCATTACCCGCCACTATCAAACTTGTAGCTTCTGGAGGTTGTAGTTTGGGATTTGGATAAGATGTACAAATCAAAGAGTGTGGCTTTCATGTACATAGATTTCTTGGGGTGGGGGGGGTAGTTCTAGGTAAGTCTATAGGAAAGTACTTTTCAGAATCATGTTTTCACTGCAGTTGATACAAATGTATGTGACCATTTCTTTTACTTTGTTTTTTTTCCCCCTTAATACTAGGCAACAAATCTGCAGTCTGTTGTTAGAGACCTTGATGTATCTTTCAGGGCAGAGTTAATTGATAAACATCGATGTGTGCAGTAGGGTAATATTAACTGTGTTTTCAGGCAGGCAGAGCTGAGATACTGAAGGTCACAGTTGCTTTAGCCTTGTGTTTGTTAAACTAACATAATCATATTTTGGGCACTAGGCAGCTGAATGCCAACATACCATGTGTATAATTTTGATTATTTAAACTGAACCTATAGTTTGAAGTTACTTTGTTTAGAAGCTTGTGCTATTCTGTATAACTTCCCTGTGTTAATAAAGGGATATGATAAAAAAACAAAAGGGAGTAATCTATGAAACTAACAATGGTAATTAAAGTTTAGAATTCTGCATATAATAAGGCATGGCTGGATAGAAGTTTTTTGTGTTCAGACTGGATGCAGTTCTCTGATAATATTCTCAGCAAATGTGGAAGAAACAGCATTTCTAGGGTAAAAGTATGACTAGAAGTGCACGTTAGCAGTCCTGTGTTGCACTGCCAAAACACAAAAAGTCAGAATCTCCTATTTGTTAATTCAGTCATGGAGCACAGCTGAAGGTAATTTGCCTTTTAAATGTTTCTTTAAAGCTGTGCCTTTAAAGCTGACAGTGGCATTTCAAAGTTTTAAGACAATGACAGAGCTTAAGTGAAGTACAGGAGAACCAGTCATTTTTTTGATTTAACAATATGGCTACCACTGTTTCTTTTAGAAAGGTAGAAATGTCATTACCTTTTTTAAGTAATGACACGTTTAAATCATATGCTATAATGGAACACATTAAAATATATATAATATTGATACAAAATCTTTTTCAATCATTAAATCTTATTGAACATATGATGACCTTCCAACCCTCTCATAGGAATCCGAACCTGAAAATTAATAATCAATTAATAGATCTTAAAAAATTTCCACTTATGATTAACTTAACTTTACTTGATATATACCCATATCTCAATTATTCAATGCATGAATTAAGACAGGAAATGAATCTTCCTAAATCTTATTTAGTCATATTGAGACAGTTAAAGGAACTTTCCATAAGTTACTTTAAAGATTTTAAAGTTAATGATGAGGACTTAACAAAATGTTAAAATTTATGGCAAACTCTCCTACAAGATACTAAATTTATAAAATCTACAAGTAAACTGATAAAAGATCTGAAATATCAAAATCAAGTACTCTTCTCAAATTATTGGAAAGAAAAAATACCTTTGATAGAAGAAAGTAAAATATTAAAAGCAATTAATTTAACAATAAAATCAATCTCTCTTCAAAAGTTAACATTTACCCAACTTATAATACTTAATAATGCTTATTATACACGTCTTAGCCTGCATAAATTTAATTCTAAAAATTCTCCTAAATGTCCATACTGTAAAGATCAAACTGCTGACCTCCTTTACATGTTCTGGAGCTGCAAATGTATATATAGACTTTGGAATTCTTTAAAAATTCAACTACAAAAGATGGGTTACCAAAATTCAACACTTTCTTGGGAATTTATGATTTTGCATAGCCCTCCAAATAATTTGTCTAGATCCGAAATGACCATATTCATAAATATCTTTTTGTTACTGAAACTCTACATAGCTACACATTGGTTGAGTCCATCTCAAACTTCATGGGACAATTTTAAGATTTTAGCGATGAAACATATATTAGTCCACAAATTACTAATCAAGGATCATAGCAAAAATATAAATAATCCGAAAATGTGGGAGCAAATTTTCAATATCATATTGGCTTAATGTGCCGAACCCACCTAAACCACTGGACATATATACCTTTAAAGGGATGTTATTAGAAATTAATTACTACAAGATATTAGATCTGTGGATAATCTTTTTTCATATGTTCTCATTTATTGATCTTGGTTAACCGATGGAAGCATTCATGTAAATAGTGTACATATGTTGTAGTATTGTTGTTAGAAGTATTATTTGGGAATTATCTGTTTTTCTTTTTGTTTAATGTTGTATGAATAAGTGGTAAAACAATAAAGATTTATTATTGAAAAAAAAAAAGAAAGGTAGAACTGGAGCTGTATTGTAGACATCAGTGCATACTTTTTAATACAATAAAAGTCCTCTTGAATCTTATGTTAAAATGTTTGAGTAATCCTAGCTTATGTTGGCATTTTGCCCTTTTGGGGACTTGTTAACAAAAGCTTTTATTAGTTTGAGATATGACTCTTGGCTGAATAATTAACCCCGAATGAATTCAGTAATATGCTATTATTTTGTAAAATATTTCTGCAGACATTTGTTATGATAGATGTGTAGATATGAGGTACAGTACAATAAAACTTGGACTTGTGCTTCCAGAGTGTCCACATTTCAGTGGGGTAAACCTGGCCATTATAATTGGAATACTTGGTCTTAGGATCAAAAACACTTTTTCAGCATCAACAGAATGGTTTGGAGGGACATGTAGAACTTGGACAAATTTTACAATTAGATTTTCGAACTGCAGTCGATCAAGAGTGATAGTGTCGACTTGCAGTTTTCCAAAAGGCAAATACTAAATACATTATTTACACTACAGTGTGGTTCGGGTGTGGTTAAGTTTGGATTTTTTGTTTTTTTGACGGGAGATCAGGAACAGGAGAAACAGGAATTAACCAATTTCCTCACTAGTGCGATCTCAGAGTTTGTATATATATATATATATATATATATATATATATATATATATATATATATATATTGCAGGGGGTGTGCACAGTGCAGGGTGGCTTGCCCCCTGCAAAATAGTAAAAGTGATGTACCATTGACTCGAGTGTCATGGTACATTATGATGCATAGCTTGGGTGACTGACGTCACCTCCTGCTATGTCAAATACATAAAACTACAGGAGTTGATGTATTCAGTTTCAAGTTTCCTGCCTGTTCACTGTTGCAATTTTCATGATCTTGGTTGATGTTTATGCTGATCGATGGATGCTGTTTCAAGGTTTCAGTAGTTAACCCTTGGACAGGATGCCATTGCTCTGGAACAGACTCTTCAGCCACATAAAACAGGGCTTATCCCTAACTTGGATTTATGGATGGGAAAAACAAAATTTACTCTAGGATTGTCCATTGTACTGCTAATGGACAGAGGCAGCTCCAAAATGCTTTTTCCATGCATGGGCCCCCTTAGATTATTTATGGTACGATCCCAGTTATTCTCACTAAGGGTAGTCTGTAACTATTGAACATGGTTGGGTAGGCCAGTCTAACACCAAACAGTACAGTTTAATTCAAACATGCAAAGGGAAATTGACTATGCTTAAAATGGCCTGCAGGGGCAATCAGCCCAGTACTTAACCTATGAACTTATGAATACATAAAAAAAATTAATAAATGGTGCTCTCATGATTTCTAATGAAACCTGTGGGTACTGTTTCCTTGAAATTCTGTTATTTCTGAGGTGAAAGCAGGCTTCTTGCTATAACTTCATTACATCTTCAATTAGTTTTAAAGCAAATTGTA
>NC_056735.1:297416687-297421687 GCF_019279795.1 Protopterus annectens
GACACTTGAGCCTAGGAGTCAGTTCTATGGGGAGTTTATTCCAATGAAACCAACAGTGTTTGCAAATAAGAATCACACCTGATTTGTGTAAGTTTTGATCTGTGGACAGGGACTGTTGGAGGTGGGCACGATGGTGCTGCAGTTGGAGACAGGCAGTTTCTTGGGTGGGACAGTTGGGACCAGAATCTGGGTGAGATTTGGGTGAGGTCTGGGAGGACTGTAATGGGAAGAGCCATAAGTCTGTAAAGACACCCATCTTTTTATTGACTAGTTGATAGATTAAGTCAATGTGATAGTCAAAATTCGCTGATTGTCTATGGGTTATGCCTAGCAGCTTAGTGGAAGAGTCAGGTTGGATGACAGTGCCATTGCATGATACAATGGAAAAAGAAGTGATAGGGGTGGATTTAGAGGTAGGGGTGAAAAGTAGCAGTTTTGTTTTTGGGGTTTAGGAGACAGATATGTTTGATTGTTTCTGCTGCAGTGAAGACCACCTGGGTAGCGGAGTGGAGTTGTGCTGGGGGCCGAGAGCAGGCAGATGAGAGTGGAATCATGCATACTGTACAAGTGGATGTGGGGAGGGAAGTGGGCAGGTTATTTATGAAAATAGAGAAAAGTAGGGGACCTAGGATGGATCCTTGTGGGGCGTAATAGTAACGCGCTAGAGGTTGAGAGGATAGATGAGCTGTCCCAGGGACTGCTTGTTTTCTATTAGTGGTAAGAGTTGAACCACTGTAATGCCTGTAGATCTAGTGAGAGGATTGTAGGGTATGAGGAGAAGTTTATGGTTGACCATGCTCGAATGCTTTGAGAGGTCTAAGAATATTGCAGAGGAGAACAGGTTCATTTTGTTAGGGGTTTCTATTGATAGAGTCAGTGAAGGAGAGAAGGGCGGTTAGTATAGTAGGAATTACAAAACCATGTTGTGAGTCTACAAGCAAATTGTTAAAGGTAATGTAGAGATTGTTGGTGCAGTGTTCCATTCTTTTGGATAGAGGAGATAGAAGAACTGTTGAGGCCAAAAGTTGGAGAGTTAGTTGGAGTTTCCTCCTTTATGGAGGAGACATATGGGAGGATTTTCCAACAGGATGGGATTTTGGATTTCAGTTATGGTTCTGTTTATTGAGTATTGTTGAGGTAGGTTTACACAGCTCATCTATTGGTATTTACAGAGTAGACAGTTGTATTCCTTGAGTTCATTCTGAAAGGATGCTAGGTTGAAGTCTGTTTTGTTGTGTTTGAGTCGCGATAAGTAGTTGGTTTGGGATTGTTGAATTTCTGTTTAGTGATAAAGGTAAGGGGTGAGGTCACTGATATTGTCAGGAGTATTCCTGTTTTATAGGAGGATTGTTGTTGGTCAATATCAGTCTAGAATGGTTTGTTTGTCGTTGGTTGTTTATTCTAGTAGGGGAGTTGATGGTTTGATGATAGTTAAAGATTAAAGGTGGATGGAGGGTGAGGGGATTTTGGGGAGTTCAGTCAATGAAATCACCTAGAGTATGAATTTCTTGAGGGAAAGCTACAGGAGGCCCAGCTAAGGATATTTTCAGGTATTATTGATGTTTCTTACCTGGGGATGTAGGAACATATTATATTTATAGCTTTGGATTTATTAACGGAGTTTGAGACACAAAGTATTTCAGCATTTGCTGGGAGGAGACAAGGGGTTAATTAAAAGATACTGAAGTTGAGATTGTATAGGATGGCCGCTCTCTGCCCTTTTTAATAAAATGATCTAGCCTTAAGGTGATATAGCCAAGGGAGTAAATTCATTGTCTTTGGTACGGTTTAAGCCAAGGTTTCTATGAGACAGAGGATATCAAAGGCATAGAAATCAGATAAGGCATGGAGTTGTGTTAATTTGTTATTAATGCTACAAATATTTAAGTGAGCAATAAGAGAATCAGTGTAGAAGGTGTGCTAGTAGAGAGTTAGCTATATGGTTTGAAGGAGGTGGGATTGAAGATGGTGTTGGGACCTGGGTTGAATTGAGATATCCCATATATCAATAAAAAGTGTTTGTGTGGTTTGAAAGATATTTGTGTATTTGATGGGTATTAAATTAGAACCCGTTTGGGTTGTGAGTCTGTAATGGTGTACTTTATAGTAGCGAGGAAGGTAGGGACTGGTTGATGCTATATTAATATAGGTTTGTCGGGTAGAGGAAGTGTGGATTGTACTATGTTTGGCTACTACAGGGTTTGGCTAAACCTAAGATGTTAAGTAGGAGGTAAGGTGTAGTAGTAATGCAGGATGTAAAGTGGGAGGAGAGAGGAATGATTGGAGTTGATGTTAAAGGCATAATTTTTTATAAGTGAAGGTTAGTAAGTATAGGACTTCCATGATTGTAAGATAATAGGGTAAGTGGTATGGTTGCTAGATGAGAGGGTGTGGTTATATGAGTAAAAAGTTGTGGTAGATGTGCAGGAGTAGAGATAGGTAAATTGATAAGTAGGGTGTGTCTATGTAAGTTTAAAGGTAGGACCCTGGGGTGGGTGGAATTAGGGGGTGAAATTGGGGAGGCGGAGTGAGCGTAATAAATGGTGAGAAGAACAGGACAAAAGTTGCAGAAAACAATCAGGCAAGAGAGAGAGAAACAGGTTATGTTGAAATTGAGCTCAGCGGTATAGAGTTTGAGGAGATTGAATGGTAAGTGGGAGTAAATGAAATAGTGCTGGGTAAAATAGAGGTTGCTCCTGAGGAGAAATAGTAAGTGGTAAAAGGTGAACTATGGAACAAGAAAGGACAGTAGGATTTGCAGTGGGATACTCAGAAAATGTAGTAGTATAATTTATGGTAGAAAGGCGCCACCTAGTATGGGTTAAAACAATATCAGACAAGAGCAAGCAGGGGGTTAACCAAATAAAGAGAACTAGAAAGCAGGGTAGAGAGGTTAGCAATATGGACTAAAGGCAATAGGGGAGTGAGAGAGGGGCCAACAAAGGTCAATCTAGAGGCTGCTGGTTTACCTGTGGCAGAGTAGAAAATGTCCTAATGAGTAAAGCTAAGCAGTACAATGGGACATACTTTCCACAAAAAAATCTGGGAGGACAGTCTGTTAAGAGGATGCTTAATCCTATTTCAAGTTTCCTGGTGTTTAAAAGATGTCACAGGGCCCTGGGATGGGAAGGGCAGGCACAGGTGTAAAATCTGTTAATAGTTAGGGTAGAGAAAAGAAAGAAAAAACAAAAGCAAGGAAAAATAAATTGTTAATCAGTCATATGATACAACAATACTAGCACAGTTGCTTTAAATGTAATACAAAGAACAGTACAGAGGAGGTATGCTCTAGGGCGCACTGTATGAAGCAGGTAGCTAGTTGCTAGAGACATACAGTGAGGGGCCCCAGGAACAAATCTAACAATGATAGTTGCTAGCTAGAAAAAAGATTAGGCAAACAGCATTTACATCCTAAATAACTGGATTACAAACAATATACTAAGCATAGATATCAGGCAGTCTAGCTAGAATAAAATGTATGAGCAGGCAGCAACGCTATCCTAAAGACTGGAATACAATCAATATAGTAAGCATAGGCATCAAGCAGTCAAACCAGTTTCCACAGAACATATAGGTAAAGACAGCATTAAGCAGCCATGGATCTAGGTCAAGTATTACAGTATCCAAGGGATGTGTGTTAAAAAATTCCTACTTCATAGTACAGGTCAAATATACTTGAACAAAAATACAGCACAGATATTAGGCAGTTCTAACGTCGCAATGAGCATTGCATTTCCATGGGCAAGATACTTTAGCACTCAGAGACATTTACAACATATAGCCCATCATGAGCAGCCAGTAATATATTGTGGGAGACCATTAGAGCTGCCTAGGGAGGACACTGCTAAATGGTGCAGCAGCAAGGGGAAAATTAGTTATATGAATAAAGTAGCAGGATATAAAGATATCTCAACGGTTACAAGGAGTGAAACAGTTGAGTTAGGCACATAATATGATAGACAGGTAATGTATCATAATACTACTACTTTTACCTCTCAAGTCAGGACACCTAGGGTACAGGGGTGGGTCTAGGTCGCTAGCTAGCAATAACTTAAGAAGAAAGGAGGAATAAAGACCTGCCCGAGCGAAACCGCTGCTAGGTGAGGCGTTGTAAAAAAAGCTAAAGGCGCTGCGGTCCTTCAAAGACACGCTAACAGTCTTGTGATCTGAAACGCTACCACTAGGCTGTCTAGTTTGTGTGCCAGATTGATCGCCCAAATACAGTATAAACTGAAATTGGAGAGAGGGTTCAAGAAGTATTAGATCGCTCCATTAGTCCCTTCGCCCTTAAGCAATTGTGGACAGTAGTCAGTTCAAGGCAGGCGCCTATAGAAGCGACTTTAAACAGTAATTAAGCACAGCAGTAGTGTAGGAGTTTACAGCAAGCGGGAGAAAAAAAAATAAAACCGTTGTGTCAGTTTAACTAATTGTAAGGATCGGGGACAGGCACAGGCATCACTGGTAACAGTGGGATCTGAAAACCCGGTCCATCAGTTTAAGCGACCGTGCAGGATGGATTGCTTAGGGGGCCAAGAGGAGGGTAGAAGGGATTAAACCACCTTCCGGGGTCCAATTAAAAATGGCATCCACGTGGTTCTAGCCTTGCATCTAGGTTCACAACATCCATACAGGGTATACCCAGCGGGTTAAACAAATAAGGTTGTTTGTGATTGTAACAAAAAGAATATTCACAACCGAGGAACAGTATATAAATGCATCTAAACCAAAGTACTCACATGAGAAATATCCGCCCCAAGTCCAAGGAGACACAGCAGCCCAGTAAGGGATAGTCTATAGGGAGGAAAGCGGCTGGAGGCGGGTGTATTTGTAGGAAAAAGCGGAGTGGAGCTGGAGGGAGGGGACAGGTGGGGAAGGGAAGGACTGAGAGGGTACAGCACAATAAAACAGTATTAGGCGTGGATCAGGGCTAAAGGTGAGGATGGAAAAGAGGCTGGAAAAAAGTGTTAAGGTAAAGCTTAAGGCAGATGTAGCATGGAGAA
>NC_056735.1:297426687-297516687 GCF_019279795.1 Protopterus annectens
TATATATATATACATACACATACACATATATGGTTCCACTTGAAAACATCGAAATTCATATGGTGACCATATCATCGAGTGTTTAGAACATTGATGTTGTGAAGGGAAGAAAAAGGTAAGTAAAAAAGGGAAAAAGCTAGTGTTTCTGCAGGGCAGCAAGGTGCCCTGCACACTGTGTCTGTGAATGTGCCGTCTCTGTGATGGCACTGCAGACATGGTATGGGAAATCTCCCGTTTAGTGCTTCTGCATATTGCACTAAAACAGAGATTTCTCTTTACCCCACTGTAGTGCGACCTCGGTGTTGGTATATTAAAGTTGGGGGGTGTGGCGGGCACAGCCCCCCACATGTGAGGTGCAGGGGGTCTTGATGATCAGAATTTCGATTTTTCAAGCTTTCGTTGATTCAAAGTGGAACCGTATATATATATATATATATATATATATATATATATATATATGTGTGTGTGTGTGTGTGTGTGTGTGTGTATAAAAATTTGTTGACAGGTCAAGTAGTACAGGGGGCATATCTTCAAAAAGACACAGAATCCGTATATGTTAATACTGTTATGAGAACATTTTTTGTAGTCCTGAGTAGTCCTTGTATCCCATGACAAACATATAATTAAATAAAGACTATTTTACCAAAACAATTAAATACATTGGGCCACATCTCTCAGTAACATTGGCATGTCTTACATATACCAGTTAATATTTGTGCAAATAGTGATCCACTTGTCAAACTATTGAGAGCTTCCCAATAATTACTTTTGTACCTCCTGTTCCTGTACTGTATTTATGTGCTATAAATAGCTACTTCACTTTTTCTGAAGTGTTGATTAAAGACTCCTTACACTATCATTAGAGTTCATTTTTCAAGACTTGTATTTTTGTTTAACCCTGTGTGTTTTGTCACTGGTATTTGTTGCTCAGAAATGCTCTAGGAAGGTTGGTGCTTACCTTTTTTTTTTTTTTTTAAGCTGTTTTACATCTATCTGTATATCATATATGTATGTGTGTGTATGTCTTTGTCTGTGAATGTGTCTGTGTGTCCCTGTGTATGTTTGTGTGTGTGTGTGACCTAAGGGAGAGTCAACTATCTTCAGTGCACTCATACAGAGGATTCATGTTGATACATCAAAGGCGGTCTCAAAGAATGCAAATAAACTGAAACCAGCTCACTGAAACCTTCAATGAGCATTGAAACAACACTTTTTTTCTTTTGTAGGGGTACAAGCCTCCCCCCTCATAATTAAATAAATCAACTCTGCAGTTGTACAACAGTGGAGAAAAAGGTAATCTCCACTTTCATTGATGGTAGTTTCAGTGAACTGGCTTCAGTTTCTTTGCGTTTGTTGCCATCACCTTTGACGGAGTGACATATACACACACACACACACACACACACACACACACACACACACACACACACACATGGATATATGGGAGTACTGCCATTAGTTGATTTGAGGTGCAATCTCTGTTTAGCTGACACAGTTTGGTCAGTGAAACATATGGTTGACAGTTGTGTAAGGATGACAATTCACTTTGTTGGGAATTTACCCTTTTTTGTGGTTTGTGCAATCTTGGATTTAGTAATTATAATTAGTAGGGGATCATGAGGGGTGCAGAAGCGCTTGCCCCCCCTGCAAAAACGTCTTTAGTTTACATGGTCTGAGTTTCATGCTAGGAGCATGTACAGAGGTGTGTCACTGTTAGCATTCTTGATGTTAACATGTTGATATTAGTTTTGTTGATGAAACATTGATTTGACTTAGATCACTAGATACAGAAACACACACACACACGCACCTCATTAATGTATTAAGCTACTACTGCAATCCTTTCACATTAGTAATCATGCTGGGTGTTTCCTAGATGAAAGGATATGAACGGACAAAGCTGTTAAGGGAAAACTCAATGCTTATCTGTCCAAAGACTGTTGTTGGTCCAGCAGCAGTAGTAGTATCAGTACTGTATGCTGTGGGTCTTGGTTTTGAGTCCCAAATGAAAGCTAAAATCATCTTTTTACTTCTGTGATTATAACAATTACTTAAGCAGAGGTCTTCCTGTGTATTTGTATGTGCGCATGTGTGTGTTTTTAATTAACCTTAATCACCAATATGGGGATTTCCTAGCTGAAAAGATAAGGTTGTTAAGGGACATGGTATGCTGGACATCTTGAGATCAAGCCCCAAATAGGAGCTAATATTATCCTTTCACTTTTATGATTTCAACTACTCCTATGTGATTAAGTATAGCCCAGGGAATCATTGTGTCATTAATACATTTATGTGTCTGTCTTTGTTCTTTGTGACTTATGGCCAAGGTAGTGGTTGAAAACATTCCTCAGACCAGTTCATCCCCATTTGACAAATATGTAAATAAGTAAATCTGGTTTAGTCTGAGACTTGCAGAGAATAAAACATTAATGTAGAATACTTATTTGAAATAGTACACGCATCTTCTGAAATACCAAGAAAATATGTTGAGTTTGCAGTCTACAGAATAAGTAAATGCATCATGATTCTACTGACAGAAACGGACATTAATACTGTAATAATGTTCATTTCTTTCTGAATACCAAATGTTATCTCAGAGTTGTTGGCACTGGTGGAGTGTCTGAGCAGTCATAAGCTCAGAGTGGATTCTAAGTTAGATAAACTGCAGAAACAAATAAATAATGCTGCCCATCTGTTGGACCAAAGGCAGGCCATGGCTCGAGTATTATGTGTATCGCTGGAGGCCACGGTTTCCAGCAGCATTACTGCTCTGTGACTTTGCGTCCAACAATAATTATTTTGGATGACTGTATTAAGGGCTTCCATGACTGCCGCTGAAAGAAAACAAGTCTTTTCTTTTTGATTTTTAGAATGGTGCAAATAAAACCACAGCTGTTTTCAGAAATGCAGCAGAAAACACGGATATGGGCACTTAGCTAATAGTGTCCACAGTTTGGAAGAGAAGGTGAAACACCATCTGGCACAAACTCATTTATTAGACATCGGATGTTTGATGTTATTACTAGATTTAAGATGACTGAGTGTTATGACTGCTAGTTCTGAATATACGACAGCATCGTGAAGTTTACCACCATGTGGAATGAAAGATGACCTGACCTTTTTGGGGCTATAAGGCTACTGACTACCCAGTAACTTATGTTGCTTTTTTACTTGGCTCCAGTTATCTGACTATATTGCCTACTGTGACCTATGCAATTTTGTTAAAATCTTTCAGCTTTATTGCTATGATTTTTACAATCTGCCTCAGAAACTTTTATATTTCATTATAATTCATTATATCTGGGAGGTTGGCATAACGGTTAAGTTGTTTACCTTCCAGACACAAGTAGCAGGGTTTGATTCTCACATATGTTAATTGACTAGGCTTCAAATGGCCTACAAGGGCAGTTAAGCTAGAAGTAATCTAAGAACCTAAGAATTTTCTGTTCTATGGTGGAAAATTTTAAGTGAATGTTAATTATAATACCACATTTAAATTAGTAATCTGTCATTTATTTTGTTGTGTGAGAAATTTATTTGCTGTGACAACACACCTTGCTGACATTACTAATCCTTTTCTCCCTTAAAATAAATGTCATAATTATAAAATACTCATGTCATACTCTGAATGCTGAGGATAACCGCCCAGTCCATGGTTTTACTATTTTGAAAAGTAATGATCACTTTTATTAGGTCCATACAGTTTTGTTTTTCTTTTCATTTTTTTCTTCTAATTTCAGCAAATTTTGCAAAGCTAATGGGCAGCCTACCGTGTTTTTTTTTTATTACAGTAGTGCTGCCTTTTTAACTCATTGTTAATACTTTAGTGCTGCTCAATATTACTCCAGTCTTGAATTTATTAGGCTAACTTGATTGTCACGCTGGTGTGTGCATGATGGGTTAACAGTTATATTTCTAAGTAATCCACAACTGCATTTTAGAGTCACAGTATATCTTTCCTCTCCTACTTGCTAACTAGCAAAGTTAATACTTCTCCACTCTCTCCTGCATTTCTTTAATTACTTTAGATTTCATTTTAATACAAAAAATATATATTTTTTATTTTCAATAATAATTTTAGCAAGTTGCTTGATAAAGGCTGATTTCTAAAGAAATAACATATATGAGGTAGATAAACAAATCAGCGCTGCTGGATAGAAAAGTAGCAATCCACACAGACTATTTTTATAGAAAAATAATGTTGGAATAAACCAGCATACATGGAGTACATGCCCAGCCATAGGTAAGAAGAATTAAAAAAAACTTCCTTAGTTTGAAACGGGTACAGAAAGTTGTAATTCCACCAATGAAGATGATTACACATAACCTTACAGGTGATAACATACAGTGTATAATAGTTCACAAACACAGTCCACCAGTTCAACTTTCAGAACAACACTCTATTCCCGTTATTCTATAGACCATTGAATCTGATAGTTGCATTAATAAATGCCTGTGGACACCTCTTTTATAAAAAAGGATGCCACAATATCATAGAGAGCGCTTATGTTTTTTGCTGTCATTTAGCCACATAATATATAACCCAGGATATTACTCAATGTGAATATGTGTTGAGAAGTGTGAAAAGGGTATGCTCAGTGTAAGATCATGTACCATTTTCTGTCTTTGTTACTAGTAGTCCTCAAGTTCTTTTTAAAACCATGCAACAGTGAGGACCAATCAGTCTGGATAGGCTTATATGACTAAACAATGTAAAACTCATCTGCAGCAGTTATCCACATCTTTATCTCAGTCTGTTGATGTTTTTTTTTTCCAATTTCCAGGCTAAATTTCTTAGTCTGCTAATCGTTTTAATGTCCATGCTTGGTCATGGGGAAATTTTGCTCTTTAAGGTATCTCTGATTGATCGGGAAAAGCCCATCTTGAAATGAGGAGTTGCTGACATGCTCACAAAATATAGGTTCCTCTCCCATTAAGGATGAGATCAGTAACACCTTTTAGAAGAATATGCTGACCCTTCTCTTTTGTTTCTAAGCTAGGTCTTTGTTTAATAAGCTGTAGTGATGCTTTTGTTGGTTTGAGCAACTTCTTTGAAAGTGCAAGGCACTGGTCACAGATACAGTGGGGTAGAACAGAAATCAATGCAGCTTTGGGCAGTATTGCTTACTATATCAAGGAGCTATTTCCTGTGATAGATTTGGCCTGTTTTGGTTTGAGGTGTTCCTAAGCCAATTATATTATGACATTTAGTTGTCTGTGAAATAATTGACCAATCATCTAGCACAATGCTGTTTTAATTCCTTTTGGAAAATGTCTTTTAGTGTTTGTCTGTGTATGTTAATGGGCACAGGTGAAAGAATATATACTACAGCTAAATAAAGATTTTTATACTTACCTAAAAGTATGTGTGTTTTTACCCACTAAGGTGCATCATCCCTGGTAGGATTAGTTGTTTTAACACATAAAAATGTTGATATTTACCACACTTAAGATAAACAGTATACCATATTTTTTCTCTGTTCATGGTGTGTTGTCCTTTTTGTGAAGTCTGAGGCAAAGATCTTCTTTTAGCCATATTTCAGTAATAGCCAATATATCAAGATTTTATTTTACTAAGCATTAAAACAAGGCTTGTTTGTTGTTAATACTATTTTCAAGCACTTTGGCCACTGTGGTTGAAAGTTATTTTGCAAAAAATGACACATTTAAAACTAAAACTAAAGAATAATTGTATAGCCCTCTGGGTGCTTCACTGCAATGCTTTCCAGGTAGAAAAAGAATCAAAAAGATTCTCAGAATGGACCATAAAACAATAACATTTGATAACAGTGGTCCCAGAAGGAAGACCAACTCAATCTTATATTCAGTTCTCCGATTTCTAATTACATCTGCTGCAAAGACCTTAACAATCATTTTGTAACTGTGTGTGTGTATATATCTATATCATATTAATCTTTTTTGTGTTGACCTAAGAACTATGAAAAGTAATCAAAAAGAATCCATCGGTCTTCAGAAAAACTAAAAAACTTTCATGTTTAAGCTCAGATTAAGCACATATAGTGCTGACATAATATATTTTATTATAAATCGGAATAGCTGACTGTCCTTGCAATGTACCTACAGATCTACTTTTCACATGAACCTGTCCCAAAACAGAAATATTTACCACATCAGGATGGTTATTATGACAGTCTAAAAAGGCTAGCTACAGGACTCACCGAACATATACCAAATATTTATTATTTATGGCTATGAGACTCGCCAAATATTTCTTCTTTCTATTACGTTTTTGAACTTGTGTCCTGAGCTACCTCTTAGTGTTGGCATCACAGAAGATATTAAAGGGGTTGAATGAAGCATAAATGACATCAGAAGAAGAAAAATATTGATCCAAAAAACTTTCCATTAATTGTTTTTAAAAAATTACCTGTGTATATAGTGCAGTTACCACCAGGTTCAAAGCTGTATGGGTGCTGATATTGTAACTAGGGTTCTGTAGTTTTTCAATTTGTTGTTGTATGGTTTGAATAGAGAGAGATATTTGATGCAAAACACATTGCAAACCTGATAGATACAGTGGAAGTAAAATAAAATTTTAAATGGTACGTTTTGCGATTGTGTAGAGATGTAAATGTGGTTTAAGGTAAGGGTGGATAAGAGTAGTAGTAATATTGTGGAAATGCAGGGAAGCATAGTAGTGATGGAATAACTGAATGGGTAAGTGATGGAAGAGTAAGGGTGAGATTTATACATAATAGTAGTGGGCAAGTTGACAGGGTGTTAAGAGTATGATCTATACATAATGGGGGGGCAGTGTGACAGGGTGGTAAGTGGTGAGATTTATACATAATAGTAGTATGATTAGGTTACAGTGTGGTAAGGGTGAGATTTATACATAATAGGGGTGGCTAGGTTACAGTGTGGTAAGGGTGAAATTTATACACAATAGTTGGGGGCAAGGTGACAGGGTGGTAAGGAGTGAGATTTATACATAGTAGGGTGGCTAGGTTACAGTGTGGTAAGGGTGAAATTTATACACAATAGTTGGGGGCAAGGTGACAGGGTGGTAAGGGCTGAGATTTATACATAATAGTAGGGTGTCTAGGTTACAGTGTGGTAAGGGTGAAATTTATACACAATAGTTGGGGGCAAGGTGACAGGGTGGTAAGGGTGAGATTTATACATAATAGTGGGCAGGGATTGGTAACAAGGTGGTAAGGGTGAGATTTATATATAATAGTATGGGCTGCAAGGTGACAGTGTGCTAAGGAGTGAGATCTATACATAGTAGGGCGGCAAGGTGACAGTGTGGTAAGGGTGAGATTGACAGGTTACAGTAGAAGGTTCAAGGTGGGAAGATACGTTTCCTAGTTAATATCACAAGATGCAGTGGAATAAAACAGTGAGAGAGTAAGATGCATAGACTTGGTGTGGAGCTGGTATAGCAGGATATGTAGATTTTGTTTGTCCCGATAGTATGACAAGACAGGAATGTATAGCTGCTGTTGCAGGTTATCATGATACTGCTCCAGCATTCCTTCCATAAGAACCCCCGTAATTTGTGGACTGCTAGTGGAAGCATACATCTGATGTCACAGTAGACAGCTCTGCCTCTGTGACAATTGGCTAACATCTTAGTAAGTCATTTGAAAGTAATTATTTGTGGAAGTCTTGAAGAAACAAAAAACTGTAAACAATGAATTTTTTCATTTTTTTACGTAGTAGAAGTTAAAAAAATAGTTTACTACGGTGATTAGAAAATGAATAAAACAATTAGGCATCACTGGATGTTTTTCTACGATAGACATCTCTTGTTCTAGACCATGGTGTCAGCACATGCATTTTGTGTTTCCAGAAATTACTCGTAGAAGAAACATGCATCTGTGTCTGAAAGCCCAAAATGTTATTGTCAGTTTATAAAAGATGTATTTTTTTAAGGAAGACAACTTATTAAACCACCTAGAAAGCATTTTCTTGGCATTGATGTTGCTAAAATGTTTGATTTTCTGCAGTCCTTTAATAGTTAAAATACTTGCTGGTGTTAGCAATGGGTTTCTGTATCACATGGCAGTCCAGTAACAAACAAGGAGTTTGTGAAATAAATGGATCCCTGATGCATAGTTCAGGTGAAATGATACTGCCTGTAAAGCTTAAATTAGAAAATGTTTATAGCTAGAATAATGATCTAAATGAAACAAATGTACCTTAAGGAATGTTGTTATTGTTGAGCTTATTTTCCTTGCAATTTAAGTATTTACTCAAACTCATGATTATGTTCGGTTTCTGATGCTTTCTTCCGTGGTCGTCTGTTAAGTCATTCTGACCCCACCCTTCCGAAATAGTTCACCCAAAGTTTAGTCCTCGGCACAGATAAATTACAAGATTTAGCGAGCCTACTCCATTACTCCTGTATGATGTAGTAAATAATTTTGAGCTTACATTGGGAATACATTATTTACACTTCTGTACAAGAGACCTTCACTCATTAACTATAAAAGTAATTATTGTTCATTCCCTAACCGCACCAAAATAGTCCTCAGCAAGATTTGCATTAATCTGCATAACAGACATTGCAGTAGTGAGTGTTTCTCTTCTCATACCTATCAAATGTTGTTGACTTCGGCTCAAATATTTGTGCCGTCTCTCCTGAAATTAGTGAATTTTTGAGACAAGATGGTGAATTACAATTAGCTGTAGTTTATGAAATAAAAGAAGCGTGTATGTGAATTCAAGATAGTTTATTAACTTAAGTCATCAGTACCAATGCTTTAAAAGTGCACATATTTGCGACCTTTATCCCTGATAATTTTTGGCTTTGTCCCTAATTTGGTGATAAGAATTTGAGAGCTGTATGTTTTCTGATCACTTCAGCAAAATTAAATAATTTGGAGCCTGATTTCTGGCTGTAGCTTTGCTACCATCTCTCACTCAAAAACTGGAAATGCATTCACTATGTGCCAACACCCCCCTCCCAAAAAAGGGGCATTTACAGTAATTTTCCCAGCAAAATTACAAGATTTAGCTTCCCTCTTCAGAGTGCCCATTTATAATTAAATAATTTTGAGCTTACCTTGTAGCTTCACAACATCAGCCCAGCTCCCTATCACAACTGAAAGACTGCAAATCTGCAGGGCAAAAAAAAAAGGTCACTCGAGAGAATAAAAAAAAGTCCGTCTCTGTGGTGCAGGAGGATGAAACTCTTACCGTGTCCCAGATGATGTGGTTCATTTAGTGGCAAGTGCATTTACTGGAAGTTCCAGGGAGGGGGATCAGTGAAAGAACTTCGCTGATCTCATCTCGCATTTGGGGTGCGGTGATGGCAGGGTGTTATGTGCACACTGGAGCACACTATCTCATGCCGTCTCCCTGGCGGAGACTGGAAAAAGACATGTGCTCAGAGGGTATACCCTTCATGGGGTACACTCATCAAAGAAGAGAGAATAGTTCTCTGTAGAATGGCCCAGTTCACACCTTTCCATAGCCCCTAGCAAGGTGTGTGGAGTTATGGCTGGGGAAAAAGAAAATCATAAAATGTGAACCGCCTCTGATGGCTGCCTGACTGGAGATGACATTTTGCATTGCATTTTTTAGCAGAAGTGAATTATTGCACACTGTTGTGCATGTAAACACTTTGTTAGCAATGTAGTGTTACTGGAATCATCCTGTGACATAAAGCAAAATACAGCATTTTAAAATGCCCGCAGAGACCAGCATTTGACCTTGGAGCACACTGATAACTTCTGTTTTGAGATGCTGGGAGGGGCTCTTAGCTTGTGCCACAGCATTTCATTGCAGTTTATAGCAATGGAGAAGTAATGTACTATATATAAAAGACACTAAACTCACATTATTAGCAAAACAGCACCACTAGAATGGAGCTGGAACAATGTAATATATAAAGCATCTATGGAGACCAGCAGGATACCCTTGATATTCCCTTAACACCACTGTACATTATGATGCCAGGGCACTTCTATGGGCTAGGCCTGTAAAGGCTCCAGATCCATTAGCCTAGTACACACCTATGAACCATTGACAAAACCTATTTCTGAGGTGGAGATACTGGTACTGAGAGATTGTGTTTGTACTTCAGAGTCTTGGAAATGCTTTGCTCCAGCAGCTTCTACTCAAAAATGGTTAAAAAAACTTTGACTTTTAATGATCCCGTGTTCCTCCACTGTGAACTTGAATTTCATTTGTAGATTATGACCCAGTTAAGTTGCACAGGACTGCAAGATTAATGTGGCTTAAATCATTAAACATGTTACTAGCCCAAATCTTTTGAAGATTTATTGCCAAAACAGCACTACCCATTTTAACCCTACCTGAAAAGACTTGTGAAACAGCTTTTCAAGTTTTCATTTGATTAGAGATCTCACCACTAGGAGCAGGCAGGAAGGGGAAGGAGTAAGAAGACAAGGCCTGTTTGTCCCTCCTGGGAGGGTGTTGAGGGTTCACTCACTCAAGGGTACACTAGCAGCAGCAGTTTCCCTGGTGAAGACCAGAAAAACACCTTCATTGATTAAGTGGGGTGTCATGAAATGAAATACTCCTTAAAAGAAGTGAGGGGATATTCTAACAGAACTAGTTCACATCCCCACCTACCATGCCGATCACACAAGGTGAGGTTAGGGCCAAAAACACAAAGAAATTTTTGAACCACCTCTTACGACCATTTGAATAATAGGGAATGATTCTGCAGAATGGGACTGGTGATTAATAGGCAATAAGGACAAACAGAGCAACAACAAAAAAAAAAAGGATGAAGTTCCAAAATGCTGGTTCAAGATCAGAAAGCAATCTTTCCAAGATAAATAAAAGAAATGGTGTTTGTAAGGTAGCCAAGCCAACAAGGGAAGATTAGAGATGGCATGAATATTGTTTTATTTAAAAACAAACTTTATTAAATTCACATATATTTAATAATGCTATGGGTACAAACTCTTCATGTCTTGCATTATAATATACGCTTTCCCTTTTTTTTTTTTTAATCGTCAGTCACTCCAACATAATTGATCAAGTCTTGCCTTCCCTGAAATTTTACTCCCTCCTCCTGAACATTTTTCTGCTTTATATGGCTTCCACAGATTCCATTTATTTCTATGTAGGTCACTTCATCCCTTTTCTAAAGATCACACCTCTAGTTCTTTAACCTCTTTTACAAAATGTATTGCTTCATTTACAGTTGGTTAGATTTTGATGATTCTGATTTCCATTTTCTTATAATTGCTTTTTTTAGGCAGCTAATAAAAGTAAAGTTAGTTAAGGTCTTACTATGTCTAGGCAATTCAGCTTCTGTATCCCAGCTGAAATGTATTAGTGTAGTAAGGATGTTAGTTAAAATAATTTCTAGTTGTAACTGTAATTTTTTTTTGTGTGACTTGTACTGGAAAGGAATTGCACAGATGCCCCATCTAAACAAAAAAACTTACTACTTTCAGTGTTAGATATCATCTTGTCTTAATTATTCCTTCTATTTCGTGCATGTGAGATAGCTATTTTGCAGCTGTGCCTGGAATTAAATTTATTTGTAGAGCTCTTAAACATCATGACTGTCGCATGTTAACAACCTGTGATGACAAAAGTCAAAAAGTTTTAACCTGTCAGTGTATCTTGTGTGTCTCAACCCTGTTAGGTTCCTTGTAAAGGCATTTTAGTTTCTCTCCATCTTTTTAAGCTGTCCTAAGTTGTATGCATATACAGGACTATAATATTTTATTACTGGTCTTACAAGGAAAGCACAAGTTATTTTCTGCTACTAGTGGTAGTTTTAAGCATGTTATTTTAACACCATAACATCTCCTCTCATATTTACTGTGGTTGTAATTGAATTTTAGTTATTCACTTACTATTACTCAAACGTCTCTCACTAACACCTGACTTAGCAGCATCTAGTTATTCATTGGATATAAATAATTCCTGATACATTTTCCAAAATGCAAAGCAGTACAATTACTAGCATTAAACTTGTCTTTGTCACAGAAACATCTCTTCATAATTGGTTAAAAAGGGATGTTTTTATGAAGCACAGAGTATCAATGTTTGGGTCATTATTAGGTTCACAGGGAGAGCAGAGGGTGATCAAGTCATTTGAGAAAAGGAGACAAGCATGAATAACTTCTTTAAATCATGAAAAAGAAGACTGGGGCTGTTATGTTTTTGAAAGAGTAAAGGGAAGAATATAGGGAATTGGTCAGTATGCGGGAGTTGCTGTAAAAGGCTGAGATTTGTTTTGGATATTAAGAAGGCTTAGTTGATATTTAGATCACTAAATCTCATTTCATTTAGAGGAAATAGCTAGTAAGCTTACAAGAGATGAATAACAAGCAATATGAAGGAAGTGGCTAACACATACGTAGACAGTGTATAATTTAGTGCGGATGTCTGAGATGAGCAGTATAATTCAGTTTATATCAGTGTGTAGTAAGGATGTGAGGATAGTAGCAAGGGAGACCTGCACGGATGTTTGTTTAAGAATGATTGTACCATTTCTTATTGTAGAACAAGTCTGATCATCTCTGTAGTTTGATCATGTCCATAGTTTAACAGATTTGTAATAGATAGAGGGGAGAGCGCCATCACGTCTCAGTAATAGCAAGGACATCAGGCAGCGAAGTCTGAAGAGGGTTGTGTCTGTTTATACTGAGATTGCTGAAGTCTGAAATGCAGAAGGGATTAGTCGGGGAGGAGAAGGAGGAACTGAGGATTTGGGTGAATTTGTGAGAGAAGGAGGAGGAGGAGAATGTGGACCAGCATCTGACTCTACCTGGCTCTACCTGGCAATGTCTACCTTAGGAATAGTACCTAAGTATTTTGAAATTAGCCCACATTAGCACTTGGTGTGTATGCACCAAAATTTCCCTACTACTTGGATGGTTAGTCTTGTACTCACCAGATATTCTGTATGTTACTAAAATGAAGATTAGGCAGCATGTTGTAGATTCAAAAATTCTCTTCTGTGCTTATTTGAGAAAATGCATGAAATTGCAAAAAAAAACCAAAGAAACAAAAAAACAAAAGTGACCTTGCAACTACCTTGTACCCTGTGTGCCTCCATTCCCCACATGACAGGGATTTTCTCTTCATATGTGTACTAAGACACTTACTTTTGGAGGTGTATATTTCTCAGATGCGTCGGGTCACACACCTGAAGACAACCTTTCTTGGTTAACAGGTGACAGCAAAAGTGAGATGCTGATCTTAAGTCACCTCTTCATTTGCTGGAACCCTTTTGGTGCATCCATGCAACTCTTTGGTTGGGCCCACCTTACACACTCACTACTGACAATGGCAAAGCTTCTGTCAGGAAAAAGCACACTGGACTACACCCATCACTGGTAACACTTACAGCACCATGGCTTAGCTATCACATTACCATGTGACATCCTTAAGTATCCCCTTAACGCGTCTACATTTTAACGCAAGGACAAAGCACATTTTATCATCACTGAATGTTCAGTAGCCAACAGCATGACAGTATTAAGCTTCTCCCTGTTCATTTCAGCTCTGGCCCAAACAAATTGGTCCGTGCTGCACAGACTTCACCTTAATTACATGTTGGAACTCTATCTTTACCCCCCTACACTGCATCAAGCCATAAACCCTACTGTGGATTACTCCTGGGGTCAGTTTATGACACAGAAGGATCACATCTGGGATCAGATATATTGATTACAAGCACAAACCTGCAATGAATTTAGAACACTGACAAATAAGATACAATATATGCTAAGCTGTGTTAGAAGACCGTTCTTCATTACACAGCAAAGTGTACCCAAGCATACCGCATACCCCCAAGCAGTTTTGCTTAGAGATCATCAGCCTACTGAAACCAGGGTGAGCATTTCAGACCAAGTCTAATCCTACATACACTCTGATTGAAGGTAGCACCACTTTTATTGGTAGCTCCCAAAACTGTATATGTAGGTTCTCTCACATTACCATTTATCTGCCCTCCACTGATTATAAATGTGATTTCTCCCAACCTTCTCCATTTCAAGCCACTCCCCATCGGTACCTTTGGTATAAATTGTCATAATATAAAATATAATAAAAAGTTAATAACTAATATAAGGTATCCTAAATTATACAAATACAAAATGAACGTACCAAAAGAAACAGAAAAATGTAGTGAAGTGGAAGGCAAAATAAAAATCAGGAAAATATGGTAATTCATAAAGTAAAATATAAGTTAACACTAATGCAAGGTACCAAAATTATATGATAAAAGTAGAAACAAACTAAAAGAGGACGGAAAAATGAAATAACATAAATGAAGAAAATGGAAAATATGATAAATGTAGAAGTTGACAAAATGAAACACAAAAAACCACAGTGGAAACCACGAACTTCGCTGCTAGACCCAAATAGTATAAAAACGTATTTAATTAAAAAGGTTAAGCGCTTTCATCTATACACTAGACGACGACTTCAGAACACTGAAACAATGAATAAAAACATTTAAATACAATGATACGTCCAATAACATTCAGTTCATTTAAATTCAAACAAAACTCAACATGTCATCACTTCCTCTTCATGTATATTTAAGTATTAAAACACCTCCTAGTTTGCATAATTTACGTCCTAGCTTCTAAAATGGGTTTGATAGGTATATTATCATAAATTCCTGGTGTGGTGATGGCGTTTAATAATATTTGCCATGTCACCTCCTTTTCACTCAATAATGCCTTCAAATTTCCACCTCTTTGGTTAGAAAATAAACACATTCAGGATTGTCCCTAATATGTCTGTATAGGGTATTGTTAACATCCCCTTTTTTGATAGCATATATCCTGTCCCTCAAGCGTCGACCAGTTTTACCCACATAAAATCCAGGACATCTGGTGCACTGGGCAAAATATACAACATTCGTAGTTTGACAATTTCCTTTCATAAAGTTTAACTTTGTCTGACACTTGTTACCCACTTGACTTGTCGGTTCCTCTAATATAGCAAAACATTGTTTGCACCTACCACATTTAGTGGTACCTGTCTTGCAGGGTTTTATGTGGATGTTACCTTTATGTAATCTGTTTTTCATATTATGTCCACTCTTATGCACAAACTTAGGAACCTCTCCCACCAGCCCATAAATATCTGGATAACATTTCAAAATGCTTCAGTTGCTATGAATAACATTTTTTACATTTAGTGTGTTTTTATCATATGGTAGAATACACGCTTTGTTGAATTCATTAGTGGCTGTCTCGTTCCCTGATCAATACCAATACCCAACTGAACGCCTAACAATGGCTTTTATTTTTTGCCCCACTCACTGATAACATATGCCACCATGTCTTCCACTACTGCAGGGGGGTATCTTCTTTCCTTAAATATTAACCCAGTATAGCCTAATTCCTGTATCATTTCATTATAATCAGAGGTCATACGGGCTGCTCTTAAGCACTGCCCCTTTACTATGTTTTTCTTTTGTAGATGTAGAAGTTGCATGTTAAAATGAAAAGGAGGGGAAATAAAGTGAAATATAAAAAAAAAAAAAAAAAAAGCAAAACAAAATGAAGAAATTGAGTTAAATAAGCCTGAATCCATGACAAAGAGAGGAAGGCTGGATGGTGGTCCGACTGACCTGTGACCAATTATCTTTATATATGCAGAGTACAGAACTGAGCGGTCCACATCAGCTGGCCAAGCTTGAATAAAGGAGGTAGGTAGTCTTAGGTCATTGCATTGGCAACACCTAAAAGGGGTGGGTATAACACCTGCAGCAGGAAACTTAGAAGTACATGCTGTTCATATCAAACTACCATGCAGTAGAAGCTTGCATGCCTCCTCCTTGGGAGCACGTGGTGTTCATATCGGACTATCATTGCAGAACAAGCCTGCATGCATCCTCCTTGGGTAGCTATCACATTGTTCCTGAAATGCCTTTGAGGAAATTAGGAATGGGGGAATGCATGAACTGAGAATGGCCTGCTCCCTCTGTGGGTGGGCTGGTGAATATGCTCTGATCAGGGTAAAAAATGGTCTATAGTGCTGTCACCCCACTCCGTGGAGGAGTCCAACTCTCACATGTAGAACTGGTATGATCATTTGGCCTAGCTGGTGATGAGTTGGGGAGCTCTCTAGGCCTAATCAGTAGGTCTCCACAGGAGGATAGAATGAGTCATTTAGGTTCAGATAGAATAGCGTTTGGTGGTTTGAGTAAACAAAGGAGGTGGGAAAATCAGGTAAAGAAAATGGGCATATAAATTAAAACACGTACAAATGTGTGTCTTGTATATGAAGAAGAGCAGAGTATGAGTTTTCCAATCTTACAAAATCAGTTTTTTGTAGCCATAGAAGAAAGAGCAATTTTTTTTCATGATCTGCAGAATAATTAGCTAAACAATGAAAATACTAGAGTAGATGACAAGGAGCATTAATACCGCTGAATTCACTAATGATTATAGATAGCGGTTTGTTTTCATAGCTAAATAATTTGAGAAGAACTGACTCAGTAGTAAGCTCAGTCGGACAGCTATTTGCAACAGAACACTTAAATAATGTAGGTTCACTAAACTAATTATCACAATGAAATATGTATTTCAAGCGGTAATTTTGTTTGAGTCTGCTCTGAACAGAAGCACGTTGAAAACGTTTTGAGAAACTTTAACTTCCAGAATTTATTTGATTGGAAAGTATTAAAATAAGACACACATCTGATGTAGCTGAGGAAGAAATAAGCATTTTGAAAATATTGGATAATATTTTTTCTTTAATAATAAAAAGTACAGAGAGTAGGAGTAACTACTCCATAGAAGCTGCGCAGACTACAGCTACAATAACAACGGCAACCTCAACTCTGCAGAAGAAAAAAATGATGAGACTTGATATTTATTCAGTTACGACATATATTCAAGGATAGGGTTTCATATTGGAAATGTAAAATTAAGGATAAGGAAGTAGTGATGTTCTTGTGAATCCAGGGAGTGTACCTTTAATGGCTTTTGGTAAAACGCCAGAGGTTTAATTTAATTACAAATAACATAATTTAATACTACCGGTGCTTTAACTAGCCAAAACTGATACTGTGAACTTATGTTGAAAATAAATCCATATTCACAGTTTACTGTAAAATGATAAGGACTGGAGTAAGCTTTTACAGTTTCAGATGATCTTTATATGGGCTTGGGAATTCACAAAATGTTCCGTCAAAAGAAAATAGTAGTACCTAACAAGACAGGCGTTACAGAGAAATAATGGACTGCTCAAGGAGTCTGACTTGTAACACTGCAGGCAGAGGGTCTCCACAGCCATAGAAAGTCTGTTATTTCCCTGTAATGCCCAATATAGAGATCATTATTGCACCTACAACATGGGCTACCTGTAGGTTATGGCTTTGATATGTTGTAGTTTTTAGTGTTAAACTAAATAGTGTATAGGTGTTTGGTGAAAAATAGTTCATCTACAGCAATCCATTTAATACAATTTGTGCCTCAGTAGACACAGAATTATGACGTTTTAATTGCCTGTGTAGTACCAATCCCGCATGCTTGTTTCACACATGCTTACTGAGACACAAGCTCACTCAGTCACACCTACACACATACTCACAGTAGGGGCACACATAAACACCAGAAAGAAATGACCATTAACACACACACACACACACACACACACACACACACACACACACACACACACACACACAACAGAAGCATACCCAAACTCGCAAGAGATATGTGCTCATGTGGGAACACTTCACAATGCTGAAATCCTGAAAGATGAAATTTCATATGGGTGAGACCATATGATCGAACTTTTGGAATCCTGACATTGTGAATGGAGATATGCATACAGCGCGGAATGGGAGATTTCTTTTTTCCTCGCTGTAGTGATTTTTTGGAGTTGGAATATCTAAGTAGCGGGGGTGAGGAGGGTGCAGTGGGACCTGCCTCCCTGCAGAAACATTTAAATAGTTTTTTTTTTTTTTTTTTTTTTGAATTTGTTTCGGAATTTCGATATTCCGAAACATTGAATGCATGGCCTCAGTCATATGATATTCGATGTTTTGGAATTTCGAGATTCTGAAGTGAATATGCTCGTGCACACACACACACACACACACACACACATACACTCCAAGTTTTTCTTGCAGGGTTTTTTTTTGTTTGTATCAGTTGTCTAAAATAACCTTTGTTTTCTGTTAAACTATTAAATACAGAGGGTATTTAAATTTTTCCAGCTGAAGGGATATATATATATATATATATATATATATATATATATATATTAAGAAATCTGAAGGCTGTTTCATTGCTTGCTGAGAAAGAGCAGTTAGCAGGAAGTGTCTCTGCCCCCTCCCATATACTGCATTCACATGGCCCCTTTACATTAATTTAAGCAGATGAACCCAATGCTGAATTAGTATGTAGGCATATTAACTGCATAATGTGAACAAGTGCTCTTAGTTTTCACTGTGTTCACTCTGTATATTAATTTTCCCATCTAGAACTCCAAGAGGCCAGTGGAGTTTTATTATTTTAGAAGCTCATTTTCTAAATATTTTTGAAATAATTCCTTTACAGCCTACTGAGATATGGAAGGGAGAGAGAATAAGTTTTATAACTGAAAAATTACCAAATATATTAGCAAACCCTTATAAATAAAATGCTTGGAAGGTCATAAATCTGATGTATGTATTTATTTTTTTATTTAAAGATGTCATAATTCTGATTATAAAATTAATTACAGTATCTAATGGGATTAGAGAAGGCTGCCGCTTTCATCAAGTACATTTAACTTTCTTTTGCTATTAATCATTTATTATACAAATAGCAAAATTTAATATGCATTTTTAGCATCTTTGCAGTCAACATATGTAAGTCGATGCAAAAAAAAAATAATCATTTAGTGCTGAGACCACTAACAGATTCAAAGAATGCATGAAAGGTGAAAGGGCATTCAACTGAGGATACCATACCTGTGTGATTCTTGGGTCTTCTTACCTTCTGAAGACTATCACTGTTTGAATCACCATGGTGTCCTTCCTTATCACTGTTGCAGTATTCTATGTATTTGGTATATCCTGCTGAGGATCGCCTCACATCTGGCTACTATACCAAAGCCTTTGCACTTTCCTGGTGTTTTATGTCTGACATGCACCCTATGTTTTCAGGCCTTAAGGTGCATGCATGATGTATGGATGCCCAAAACACACCTGTGTGTGTGTGTGTGTGTGTGTGTGTGTGTGTGTGTGTGTGTGTGTGTGTGTGTGTGCGCATATTCATATGGGTCCCTATCAGAAGGATGAAAGCCCACAAGAGTGAATGTCAAAAGACTAAACTGGGAAAATCAAAAACCTGGAAGGTCAAAAAAAATTAGGTCTATGTACCTAATACTCCCTGCTAATTATATAGACAAATTCAGACAGCATACTACAGTTGGGGAAATGATCAAACCCTCAATCCCTACTATTCCACGATTCCACACAATCAAGGTCTTTGCTGTTTGATCTCCCAGGTTTTTGATGTTCCAGTTCGGTCTTTTGACATTCGCTGTTGTGAGCTTTCTTCCTCCTGATAGGAAACCATACACACATACTCATATCAAATGTCTTCTGTAAGTTTTAGAAATTAGTTCCAAACGAAGCTTCTTAATCTTGAAAGTGTAAGTTATTCTGTTTATTACGCCCATGCATTCTATTTGTTTTTCCCATTTTTTTACTTTAATTTAGTATTTCCTATTGATTTCCTTGGTTATCAGTAATTGTGTGAACTGTTTGTTAATCAGAAAAATTATTTTCATGCATTTTTTTACAAATTGCACGGTTAATGGGTGGTTTTCTACTCTAGCTCTAAATTGCTTGATACAGAGGATTATGATCAGTTTTCTGATCGTAACCAACTAATTAGGACCTTGAAGACAGTTGTGTCAGTTCACTGGAGTTCTATTATTTTTATATTCCATTCCAGACTTGAATGCCGGGAAATTAACTTTAAGCGCAAAACTCAAGATGTGATTCTTGTCTTTCATGTCTTGAGCACATTATAGGAGTTTATGACTGGTAACCCAGTAATAATTTGTTGTAGTAAATGCAGCTGTATTTACTCCATGAACTATCAATTATGGGAAAAAAATAGCTGGAGGAGTGCAAAGTGCTTTATAGTCTTTCAAAGCCTTTGAAAGCCAATGCAGCACTTAGTGTTGTCAAGTAACATTCTTTTCTGTAAAACCAATGACTTTAAAAGTTGTTAGATACTTCATTATGTCACACTTTCTGTTTGTAAGTGTAGCAGAATAAAGTTCTAATGGTTTTTGAAAGCTGTTTTATCTTCTGCTGCTATGGTTTGTTAGCCAGCACTGTCCGTTGTTGGCCCCTAGTAAGAAACCCAGTCTTGGCACTTTTGTTGAATTTAAGCATTTTTAAGATTAGTTCTTCTGCTAGGGATGTGCTTACAAGTTTATCTTTTTCTTGATTTTCCTGTGTAATCATGATGTTCCATGCACCATAGAGATTTTTGTGTTTAGGGGTCGCCACAGCGGAACTCCAGTCCGCTAATGATTGGCAGTAGATTTTTATGTGCCGAGTTGCCAGCCCTGAAGCACAAACCTTCAACGAAGGTATGCCCATTCACACATGTCTCCACACAGAAGAAGCTCTAGCTGAGAATCGAACAGGACAACGTCTTACTGTGAGGCGACAATGCTACCGCAGCGCTACCACCGCAGGGTGTACACACACACACACACACATATATATATATATATATATATATATATATATATATATGTATGTATATGTGGATAGATACATACACACACACACACACACACACACACACACACATGCACATAACTCTATGTACAGAAATATGTATATTACATTTATATATATATATATATATATATACATATATATATATATATATATATATATATATATATATATATATGGGTCCCTTTTGTTAGATCGAACTTTTACAAGTTCGAACCTCATATGGCCGAGACGATGTGTTCAAACTTGTAAAACTTCGATCGGACTGAATGGAGATCAACATACAGTGCAGAACGGGAAGATTTCCCTTTTCCACAATGTAGTGCGATCTCGGAGTTGGTATATTTAAGTAATGAGGGTATGGGGGGGGGTGCAGGGAGGTGTAGTCCCCCTGCTGCAGACATTTATTTTTGTTTTTTTACTTTTTTCTTCAGTGTTTGTACTTTTACAAGTTCGAACATATGGTCTCAGCCATTTGTGGTTCAAATTTGTAAAAGTTCGATGTACTGAAGTAGATCCATATATACATATACATATGTATATAAAATTTGGTTTAAACTTAGTACAGATGGTTAGAATTGCTCAATTTTGTTGGCAAATGAGATTTGGGAACATATCAGTTTGTCCAGGGATATCTTCAGGAGGTCAAGGAGGAATAGTAATGGGAATTAAGATGGTAGTTTTAGAAAGTTAGTGTGGAGGGGATGGACGAGTTAAATTGGGAAAGTAGGAGGGTTGGGAGGAAATGAGGTAAGTGCAAGGAGAGGCTTAACTGGAGTGAATTTGCTACCCACCCTCCCTCCTCCTTTAAGGAATGTTGAGGATTGTGTGGTTATTTTATAGGTTTGGTGCCTAGCTGGAGAAGAGGGGCAGGTTTGTTCCTCTTCTGTTCCCCCTCTGGTGTTTGGATCTTTAATTAATTGAGTTGGGGAATGAAGATCAGTGATGGGATACTACTTGATAAGTAAAAGTAAGCGAGTGGAAGTGAGGATGCTGCTTCTTTGGTTAGGGTGAGCGAGGTTATACTGCCTTAGTAAATGGTTATATGGATGTTCATGCTGTGATCAATAAATTAAAATATGTTTAGGTAAAGTTATTTTTATGGAAGTCTTCAAATGTCATTTGGACAGTATGTTTATTTAAGGGGACTGGGACAGTGGTATTTTCAAACATATTGGGTAGATTTAATTTTCTTATTTTACCTTTTTGTTTTAATAATGTCATATTCTGTATCTGTGTAAGGAGGTTAATATGTTAATCTGGTTGAGTGTGTATATATAATTTTTGTTTACTAACATTCTTCCTACATCATCAAGGATGTATTACTATCTTTGGAATGCCAGTAGATGTCTATCACTGTACTTGTCACATTATAAATTCTACTAAAAATTCCTTAAATCTGCATTATTTACCCTACTTGCTAAAGACTGAAATATTTTGCCTTCTGGGGCACATACAAAAAACAATCATGCACACAACCCACCATAGCCAAAGTAAAACAACCTGACTAATCTATAGTTGCAGTGAGGTTAAAAATGAAGTGGCATTTATTCTTATAAAATGAAAACACTGAGAAATAAAACATATAATAAAGCACTAACTGCAAATATCAATAAGAAAATATGCATATTTTATAAAATATGCACACATATATATATATATATATATATATATATATATATATATCTTCATAATCACGCATTGCTGAAATATCAAATTTCGGCAGTCCATGCCCATGAAGCCGAAACTTCAAAATAACGAAAGTGCATAAGCGCGAATAGGACTATGTCGAATTCGCACTAATGCATTTACGTTATATTACGGAAGTGTTTGGCTCTGATGGTGTCTGCATTTTAAGGTGAGTGAGTGTGCGTGAGTGTTTTTGTAACTTATACGAGTGGGTTAGGGTAGGGAGATGGAGGTATGAGTGTGTGTGTGTTGGTTGTGCGTGATTTTTTAATTTATTTTTATTTTTTATTGTTTGTGCGATCTTGGAGTTAGTATATATAAGTGGGAGGGGGTACAGGGGGCTTGCCCCCCTGCATTTGTGTAGTGTAGGTGTGCGTCTGTGTGGTGTTTTGTTGTGTTTAATTGTTTTGTGTTGTGAGTTTTATGGTTTGTGTGTGCATGCTGTGTGTTCGATGTTTCGTGATTGTGAAGTGTCGGTGTTGTGATGGTTTTGGCTTTATACTGTGGAAATGCTGAAATTCGATATTTCAGCATTTCAGCAATATGAAGTGAAACCATATAGGCATATCCTGCAACTAAAGCGACCTCAGAGGTTCCTTACAAAAGGACTATGAGGTGTAACAAACCTGCCTTATGTAGAAAACCTTAAAGCCCTTTCCCTCTACTCAGTCTGCTATAAATTGCTGAGGGGTGATCTAGACCTGGCTTACAAGACATCTGCATACCTCCTATGTCTGAAACTCCTACATATTTCTAAGTCAAACCGTACCAGAAATACAAGGTCCAAGGACTTGAATTTTGTCTGTGACTTAAACAGAACACGTTGAAGAGCCAGATATGTGTCCCAGACACTGCCCATCCTGTGGAACAGGGTTCCCATCCATGTGAAGCTGAGTTTGTCTATTACCCAGTTTAAGCACAGCCTAGACCAGTGGATGGAGAATATGAAATTTACACAAAGCCTGGCACCCATGTCCCTGATGGATAGAGGTAGCTTATAAATGCCTCACCTTCAGTGTTTAATTTGGATGGGACATCATTATTCCATCAGTAAAACTTGGTTAGGCTTAGAATGGCCCCCTGGGTTGTTAGCCTAGTGACAGTCTATGAATCTATGATGATAACATTATTAGCAAAGCAGACCAGAGTCTAATAAGCTAGGCCATTAATTACTGAAATAATTAAAGATATAAGTGAACTTCAAAACTAACAAAGTTATAATGCCCACTCTCAAATGATTAATTTAAGGATAATTGTACAATTAATGGTTAAACGTGGAATAGAATATAAAAACATTAGAATTCCAGTGAACTAATATAGCTTATGCTGCTATCTGCTTTGACAATCTTGCAGATTTCACTAACTACACACACTCTGCAGTCCCTTGGTCTGTTACCAGTTGTGAAGTCTGCTGTCAGTATACCTATGTGGCAGTGCCCTTTGCTATCCGCTATATTTAATTTCCTGAGATGTTTGTGATCATGTGTTCTCTTGAAATATGGGGATGACACTTTTTATCATATTGTAATGAACTTCATAGCAGAGTTATTATGCTAATGAGGTGATCTAGCATGATCATCTATGAGTTACAGGTATAGTGTTGTGTTTTCAGCCACACGCAGTACTGCAATGCTTATCTCCACCCATGCCCAGGTATGAGATGCCACGTGCAGTGCCACATGTTCATGGACACTGCAAAGCTGATTGCACCACTTTTCCATGCTGTTGAAGCTTTGCATCATGCGGTCATGCCACCTGCTGATTGTGCACTTTGTGGCATCCAGTACATGTAGCTGTATACCTCAGGCTACTATTTTCCTCCTCCTCCTATCCTGCGGAGAGTGCGCAGCCTTTTCAGGTGCTGATTTTACTAGGGGTGCCACCTGGTATACAGAGAAAACTAAAATCTTCCTCCACCTTGTGTGTGACAACAGTTGGTGAGTCAGTATGGTGGCCACCTCTATAAGACTGATGCCTGGGACCACCGTGCCAGAACATTGAGTCATGCCACTGGCTTCCCCCATTCTGGTGAGCACTGTAGTGACAGGTACAGTGACCTGTGGAGGTGTGACCCTGTGATCCAGAGGGATAAAGTTCAGACCTGTGTGGTCCTAGGTTTAACTAGCAACGTAGATACTGGACAGACTAGATGGCGGAGGATGGGCGTGAGCAGCCGATGCTGGTCTGTGGGAAGGAGGCAGCCTGGCTTACTGCAATAACAGCATGAACAGCAGAGAAAATAGTTCATGTGAATGAGAATCCAGGGCATCTTAGCCCTGGACTCCAGACCACTGCCATTCACATTTCAAGTCATTAAGTAAAAGACTGCACACAGCAAAAAAGCACACTTGTCAGTAGGCAGCTAAAGATGCATCTCAAACCCCTCACATTGAAATTATCAGCATACTGAAATAGTAGTGGTTCCAAAGAGAAGTAGGTATGTGCCCCCAAGACCTCCTGCTACTTATACATATTACCTGTTAGGTCATACATACGGTGAGACAGGAAAACAATGAGTAGGTATGCAGTACTGTTTCCTGTACCCTGCCTTTGTACCATCTCTGATTTTGACAACTACAAGATGCAAACTTCAGTGATTCAGTGATGTGTTTAACAAAACTCTGGACCTGTAAGAGGCAGTTTAGAGTGTACTTTATTGCAGCCCCTGATGCATAGTGTAATTTTTTAAAACCCATTATCTAACAGTGTCTTAAAAGATATGAGGTCCTCTGACGATTTAATAAACTTTGGTAGCAAGTTCCAAATTCAAACAGTCCTTAAATGAAAAAGAAATGAGTCTTTTAACTTTGAATTTGCAGTCGGTAATCTAACCGGCAAATTATTTCTTATAGTGCCCATATTAGAATCAGAACTGATATCCAGCATACTAGCTGCATTACAATTCCTTAAGCATTAATACATCATCATTATTAGGTCACCTCTCAAAAGTCTATAGGCAACCGAGATTAAGGACAGCTGTTCAAGCCTCTCTTTATAAGGCAGATACTTACAACCTTCAGTTTCCTTAGTGATGGTTTTCTGAATACATTCTAACATCTTTAGTTGTATAAAACTTAACCACAGATAGACCCTCCATATTCAGTGATATGATGCACACAAATTGTGTACATCTTAAGTAAAACCTGAATGCCTCTACTAGAGAAAGAGCAAATTATGTTCTTAGTAAGTTTATAACATTTTCGAATTCTACTGGTAACATTTGCATCAAATTTCAAATTTGAGTCCATCATAATGATTAAATCTTTTATTATAGGTGATGTGCAAAATGGATCAATCTATGCATAAGGATGACAATTACTACTAGGTCCAAAATGCAGAACAGTACACTTGTATTAAATTTCTTACCTTTCTGTAACAAAACTATATCTAAATATTTTTGATGTTGATAATCAGTTATATTAGTAACCAGTCTTCCAGTTGAGTAATATCAGCAAACTTAGTCACACTGTTTCTGAGACTGGAAGTTTTGATATTACTATTCTAAATAGTAATGATCCCAGTACTGACCCCCTGTGGCAGTCATCTAGGGGTCTGAATGGAGAGCTGATAAAATCAGCAAGCAAAGGAGAGTAATATTGCTGGAACTGAATTCATCCTCAAGTCTTGGACAGTACCTTTATGAGGTGGACCCAGTTTTTACAAAATCTCACCAAGACAATACTGATATATAGACTATATTTTATATGGCATATATCATGAACAGAAAAAGGTTAAAAAAAAAAAAAAAAAAAGATAGCTGGGTGGACAAGTCCCAGGGAAAAAAGTGCCCAATCCTGGTAGGCACACTGGTGCCATGACTGGAAAGAAATTACAGTGCAGAAGCCTCAAGACACAGAAATATTCCTACAGTGGTGTTTGGTCAGGCTCGGAGGGGGAGGGGGGGCTGTTGTAGAAGGAAGTAATAGTCTGGAAAGATTGACAGATCAGAAAAAGGACCATAAAAATGACAGAGCGGACTACTGAGGATAAGAAAGAAATGATATATTGTTACTACTATGCAAGAAGCCCAGAATTTCCAGACAGAAGATTATACAGAAGACTGAGAGAAATTAGAAAAAAGAGAAATACTTGCACGAGAAAAACCGTCAAAGGCTTCAAATGAATATGTGTGTTCATTAATACAACAGATTCGTGAAAAACATTATATGGACCAAGAAACATTGGACCATTTGGAAAAAGATGTGACTGAGGAAGAATAAAAATATAAGGATCTTTGAAAGGTATAAAAAAGAGATATGGACATGAGAATAAAGAGACATCTGATATGGTGCAGTATCTATGCAAATAAGAAAGCCAAATTAATCACTACAAAAAAGCAGCTCCAAAGATTTTCAAAGAGAAATACAGGCAAAAGCACTGAGATCTAGACAATTTCACAGTAGAAAAGATAAAATCACAAAGGGGGATGTAAAAAGATTAGTAAAGGATTTAGTGTAGAAAGTCTAACACAGGTTATGTCACAGCATGATGGAACAATGAGTCCCCAAGTAAGGAGAAACAGGAGGAGTGGCAGACATCTGAAGAAGAAATATGGACATGAGAGAAAAAGGAGTAAGTAAGACTAATCAATACAAAAAAAAAAGCATCACCAAAGATATTTGAAGAGGAATACAGGCAAAGGCATCCAGACATGGAAAATTTTACAATATAAAAAAATAAGAAAACAAAGTGGGGAAGTAGAAAAGAGGCTTTGTAATGGAGAAGTTGAAGAAATAGAAACTGAAGTTCTAAATTACATGCAAAGTGAAGAATTTAGTGTAGAAAGTCTTACTCTGATTACATCACAGCATGACAGAATAATGAATCCCCACATTAAGGAGAAGCCAGTGGAGAGGAAGCATCTGATCAGTTGCCATATGAAGATAATTTGGAGCCTTCAGCAGGGAGCCAGTACAAAAGTTCAATTTGGGTTGCACAGCAAGGAAAGGAACAGCAGACTGTGGCAACTCTAATGCAGTCACTGTTGTGGAATGATAGGCCAGAGAGTTCCCATATAAAAGAGCAGTGGATGACATAAGATGAAGCTGAGGAGAATATGGCACAGGAAGATGTTCTAGAACGTTCTTTAGAATGCCCTCAGGTAAAAGAGAGCAACAAATGTGCCCTTAGTTTAGAAGGAAATGATCTAAGGGAAGAGTTGCTTGATTTAATAGAGATGGATAGACATATTAAGATCAATGAAAGAAATACACTGCAGAAAGTCGGTAAGACCCCAAATGTTAGAAGTTTGATAAAAGAAATGAACACAGTAATCAGGACTGTTTATAGAAATGCATATGCTATAACAAAAGTAAATAGGAAATATTACTGTGTATCTAAACTAATAGATGAAGTATTACCAAAAAAAAAAAAAAACAGGGCAGTAAGGAAAAAGAAGGGGGGAAATCTAATGCCACGATGGAAGTACTGAATAGAGAAAAACTATAAAGCTATTAAGATGAGAAGCGTTACTGTTAGAGTGCAGAAGAGGGAACAGATCAATAAAAATACTCAGAAAGATAGAGGTAATGAAAGCAATGCACAGTATCAGAACAGACCAGGATCTGTCATATACTACTGCAAACAATAAACTAAAGATGTTAGCATATGCAGAACAATTAGCAGATATGCAGATAAATATAAAGGAGAAGTACAAAATAAGCAATGTATTGAGGACCAAAAAAAGTTTTATAGAGAATTAGGAAATCAGGCAAAAGAAATAGAAACACCACCAAAAAAAGAAGATCCAGACAGGGACATTTTGGAGAAATATTTATGAAGATCCTGTGGAACATGTCAAAGAGACTGAATGGATAAAAGAAGTAAAGGAAAGAAAGAATAAGAAGTTCAAATGTACAGGATATGAAATGAGATGAAGGTAATAGCCAGAGAAATTGAAACAAAATTAAGAAACCCTCCTAATTAGAAAACCCCAGTCCCAAATGCAGTATCTAACTTCTGACTAAATGTACTAATGTCTTTACACGAAGATTTAGCCATGAGTAAGAACTATTTATATGGGCACCCTGAACAGATGCCAAACTGGTTAACAACAGGAAAAATTATATTCCTTCTTAAGAGTGAGCCTACAAGATATCTGCTATAGACCAGTAACTTGCCTTCTGATAATGTATGAACTTTACATGGGAATTGATGCTGACATACTTTATAGTCATATAGAAGAAAATTCAATCATGGCAACAGAAAAAAAAAAGGATAATAAAAGAAAGTCATATGGAACAAAGGATTATTTGTTGTTAACAAAAAAGTAGAAACGAACCAGGCAGAAAGCAAAAAAGTTTATATAGTATATTTATAGCTTGGCTCTTTAAGTATAAATAATGAATTATTCAATTAATGAAAATGGAATCTCATTAAGCCATGGCTTAAAAGAAGGGATTATGGTTGTTATTTCGTGTATGTCTGATGAAGGTTGGGGGATTACCTCGACCGAAAGCGCTTACTACAATAAACAGTCCGTGCAACTTTTTTGCTTACTGCCTGGTTCGTTTCTACTTTTTTGTTGGAATCTTGTTTGCAGTTTTATCTTTATTTGGTTTGTCATGTCGAGTGGAAACACTTCCGTTGGGCAGAGCAGCGTGCATCATAGGACTGGGTCACAACCTCTTTTTTCCCAAGAGGAAGAGTTAGTTCCTGCTGTTCAACACATCGGAACTAACCTACAGAATAACCTACAGAATAACCAAGAAGCAGCTAATGTTAGCGGCTCGCCTATGGACCTTACGGCTTTGGTTAACATGCTGGTAACCAAAGTAGATAATTTATCACAGCAAGTTCAAGCTTGCATCACTAGGAACGGTTCTAGCCAACAACCGGCACCTGATGGGAATGCTAGCGTGTGTGCATCCGGTTCCTCGTCTATGGGGCTGATTCAGCCAGCTCAGCGTGTACAGAGTGGAAGCACGCTTAACAACGGACAGGGAACCATGAGTATAACTGAAACTAACTCTAATGGAGCAGCTCACGTATCGGAGAATGTTAGGGTGAATAATACAGACTTGCGACTTCATGGGGCTAATGATAGTACATCCATACCATCGATGGCTACTTTTTTAGCAAAGAAGGACTTTTTTTCATCAATGGACAATACTAACTCTAATGTAGCCGCTAATCCTGATGTAAATAACATGGTGAGCTCATCTATGTTCATTGATAAACTGAATTTATTTGATAAAAAGTTGTTTCATTGCAGAAAACTTCAATTAGAAGTTTCATATTTACAGGAATGTATTAATTTAAAAATAATCCCAAAAGGGTTACGCCAGTGGCGTTACCCTGCAGGATTAATTAATAATTCTGTGTACCATCAAGAACTCGTTGCTTTATTTGATAAACAGGGCATCGAGTTCTTAAATTCTTTGATTAATTTTTATAATGTGGAACTTAATATACTGCAAGGTGATTTGTCACAACTAGAAATGTTTCTTCAGAGTCATACTGAATTTATCAGATATAAATATGATTATGCAAGGATTTTATCTAGCATTGATGCAACTATTAATAAATTGGTTATTAACAAGAAAAGAAAAATTGATCGAGATTTAAAAGAATATGGTAATAAAATCCCCTTTGAATCAATCTAATTTGCTCAATACAGATAATAATCAAGTTTTGATGGTACTGCCGAAGGGATGTACAAGATAATAATGATAATTCTGAAGCCTCAAATTAGAAGAAGTGAGCGCATCAGAAATCAAAGCCATCATGTTAATAATACTAATACAAATGGTGGCAATCATAACCAGGGCCAACAGGCTAATAATTCGAATGTTAACAATCAGGGTTTTCATATGGTGGGGGAGACCAGGAATTCAGGCACGAGCAGGAACAACAACAACTCCACATTCAATCAGAGAGGGAGAACACAGAGGAGGAGGAGGGGGAACCAACGGAGGAAATAAGTAATACAGATGGTAATTGCCCTAGTGTCTTAACTAGTCAGTCAGGAGATTTTAAGATCTACAATTATACAGTGCTCACTGTGGAGCAGAATGTCATCAATTTTCTATCGAGAGGCCTGAGTTTTGTGCCAGATAAGAAATGTAATGCAGTTAGAACTATTGTAGATCTGAAATTATATGTTCGTAAATTAAACTTGGCATTTAGACTAGGTAACACACCATCTCTTATAGATACTCATAGAGTTTCAAGCATTTTCAATCCCCCATTACATAATTCCCTTAATGTCTTTGAGAGAGTGTGTGAGAATGATTTAAGATCAATGGTCAATAATAGACCTAATCTTTATAGTAAGAAATCTAACACATCTCAAGAAGAATTAGCATTCTTGTCTCTTCTTAATGAATGCAACATTAGGGTCATGTCTCCAGATAAAGGAGGGGGTTTGGTATTTATGGATGAATACTATTATGAAAATAGGTTATTAGAACACCTAGACTCCGATAGCTACATACAGTCTAGTTTGAATGAAATACACATGGCATATAACAAAATTAAAAGAATTTTGGATGATTTGTTTATCGAAGGCATGATAGATAGTGAAACCTTTCACTATCTAAATATGTCAGCGCCAAAAATTCCTACCTTGTTTGGCACACCAAAAATCCACAAAGATCTAAAAAATCCTCCTTTTAGACCAATTGTGGACGGACGAGGGTCCATCACATATGCTTGTGCTAAACTGGTAGATGAGATTTTGAAACCTTTACTAAAAACAGAGTCAAATATGCAAGGATTCTTGGAGCTTCTTACAAAGTATAGACAAAATGACCTTTGACATAAATTGTATATTTTAGTGGTAGACATCAAAGACCTATATACAGTCATACAGAGATTAGGCATAGAATGGACAAGGGACTTTATGCTAAGGAAAAAAGCTTCCAATGATCAGATGAACCTTGTTGAGATCTTATTAGAAGTGATTTTGTTCAACAATTTTCTTACCTTTAAAGGACAATTTTATCTTCAGAAAACCGGGATTGCGATGGGGTCCCCCTGTGGTTGCAGTTTTGCAAACTCTGTTTTAGCACATTGGGAAAATGAATTCCTTTTTCAGAACAATTTGTACATACAACATGTCACTTGGTATAACAGGTACCAAGATGACATGTGTTTTTTCTGGAATGGGCCAACTGACTTAATTCCTCATTTCATGGAAAGCCTTTCAAGTATGACTAACTTTTTACAATTTACGTACTCAGTAGGCATTAATGAGATGTGTTTCTTAGATGTAAAATTAAGTAAAGATTTATTGAATAATAAATACAAATCTGAGATATTCAGGAAGCCCACACATTCTAATTCCTTTCTTCACTACACAAGTTGTCATCCTTTTCATCAGAAAAGAAGCGTGGTGAAAGGACAGTTTGTGAGGGCTGCCAGGATGGTGTCAGACAAAGATGACTTCATAACGGAATGTAATTGTTTGAGCAATAAGTTTGCTATGAGAGGGTATCCAAGTACTTTAATTAAGGAAGTTATGGATGAGGTTGTTTCAAAACGCAATGTAGGGCACTTCCGACCCCTAATAGGAGGGGGTATTATACAAACTAATACGGAGTCATCAAATACAGACACATCACAGTTTAATATTAATTTTATTTTCACTTTTTGTGTTGATTTTCAGGAAATCAGAGACATCATAAACAAAAACTGGAACTTTATCATTGAAGACACAGAATTAGTGAAAGCCATTGGTACAAAACCTAAGTTTGTGTATAAGAGAGGCATGAATTTGAAGAGTTTGTTGGATAATTCTAGCCACAAACCAACAAAGATAAATGTTGGTATGTCAAAATGTGGCATGTGTCCCCAATGTAAGCATATAAAGATAGGCAATAAAGTATGCATTAGGGGAATAAACTATGCCATAAAAGGGAAACATAACTGTGATAGTACCAAAGTGGTTTATGTGGCAGAGTGCACAAAATGTTGTGCGTTTTACATAGGCAAAACGGAAAGATCATTTAAGAAAAGAGTTTATGAGCATATGTATGCCGTAGGCAGAAAGGATTTAACAAATGCCCTTGCCAGGCACATCCACGATGAACCTGATCACAGTTTTGTATTTTCTGTTATTCAACAAATTAATGTTAGTATTAGGGGTGGACCATGGCAACTTTGGTTAGAAGAACAAGAATTATTATGGCAAATTAGAACGGCAGCCTATATTTCCCCTGGTCTAAATGAGTATGCATCATTAAAGAGCATTCTAAAATTAAAAGCATTAATGAGGTGATGCCAGTGTAGTTGGCTAGGTTTATGGAATAATTACCAAATAATAATCAAACAAAAATAGTACAATATAATTTAAATAATAACATTATTAAAGTAGGATATTTATTGACGAGGGTTAATTCTGTTATGTTTTGTTTGGTGTAAGTTGGTGTTATTCTGTTTTGGTTTTGTTCATATGTTCAAATGTTGTTCAAAAAGAATTTTAACATTGGAGTAAAACATGACATCATAGTGTGGGGATGATAATTTATCATTATTATTATTCTCAATTAATTCAATGTATTTATTTTAATGTGATGGTATTTTATTATGAATGAACATTTTTTAATATTCATATATATTTTTATATTAACTTACAGTTAAATTATGGTGTATGTACTTTTTATAGAGATTTATTTACATGTATTATATTCATAGTTTATTATTCTGTTGTTTCGTTGGGAAAAACTACAGCCTTCTTGTATTTTGTATTTTGTATTTTATATAGTATATTTATAGCTTGGCTCTTTAAGTATAAATAATGAATTATTCAATTAATGAAAATGGAATCTCATTAAGCCATGGCTTAAAAGAAGGGATTATGGTTGTCATTTCGTGTATGTCTGATGAAGGTTGGGGGATTACCTCGACCGAAGCTTACTACAATAAACAGTCCGTGCAACTTTTTTGCTTTCTGCCTGGTTCGTTTCTACTTTTTTGTTGGAATCTTGTTTGCAGTTTTATCTTTATTATTTGTTGTTACATAAAGTCATAATGGAGAATTGTAAAAAGGGGAAGGATCTAAGTATGGCGTGGATAGATTGCAAAGAAGAATTTGACACCATCCCACATTCATGGATAAAAAAGTGCTTAAAAATGTGTAAGATACATACACGCACTATTGATTGATTACGTTACAGTGACCATGAAACAGTGGCAAATCACCTTGCAGCTAAGCTGTGGTAAAGAACAAATTATTATCCCAAGGATAAAAATTCAAAGGGGGATATTCCAGGTTGACTCTCTGTCACCACTGATCCTTCGTCTTGCCCTTAACCCATTAAACTGTCTACTGAACAGGTTAGGTAATTTGGCTCCCCAAAAACAACAAAGTGCAAAAACTTATCTTCATTTTATGGATGATTTAAAACTGTATAGCTCATCAGATGAGGAACTAAAAGCAGAACTGCAAGTGGTCAAAAGTTTCTAAGATAATATAAGAATGTCATTTGGTCTTGATAAATGTGCAAAAACAAACTTTAAAGCAGAAAAGCTGCAGCACCAAAACAATATCAGTTTGGGACAGGAATGTGATATAAAAGAACTTGAGCAAGCGGGAGTGTATAAATATTTGGGAATTGATGAAGGATCAACAATAACAATAAAACATGAACAATGCAAATAAAACTTGGTAAGAAATATTTTAGAAGACTAAAATTAATACTGAAAAGAGCCCTGACATCTATGAAGAAAGTCCAAGCTATAAACCAATTTGTTCCTCCTTCTCTAACTTACAGTTTTGGGGTGAATGACTGGCACCAAAAGGTACTGGATCAGCTGGACAGGAAAACAAGAAAAATGCTTCATGCTTATCAAATGATTTATAAAAATCAGTGTATACCAAGATTATATATTCCCCTTCTGAAAGAGCTATGGGCCTCCTCAAAATTGATAACGTACCGGTCTGCAGTCATAGGACTGCATACATATCTGCTGACCTCACAAGGTCCAAATGTAGTAAAAGTTTTAAAATATGAGGAGAGCAAGTCTAAGATGACTTCCCTGCTTAGTTTAGCAGAAGCATATTGGTGTTAAGTGGGAATAGAAATCAAACCAGAAGTAGATACAAATCAGGCAGCAACTGAATGTGCAAAGAAACAAAAGAAAGAATATAAAGTGAAGGATCAGATGAGAAGGCAAGAAATGTGAAAATGCATGAATATAAGTTCAAGTACAGAACAATCCTCATGTCAATCAGAATCTAATGCAACAATGGTTAAGGAGAGGTGAATTTAAACCAAAGGACAAAAGGTTAATATTGGCAACCCAGGGCAGTGGACTACTCACACATTGGTTTACATAGTGCATTGAATATGTTGGAGAAACCGACAAATGCAGATTTTATAAAACAGAATTGGAAACGGTCATACATATTGTCGCTGGTTGTGATACACTAATGGCAGAAGGCCTGAATACTGAAAAACATAATAACGTGGCAAGACTGTTGGATTGTGTAAACATTATAAGTAGCAGAGAATCATTGGAAACATGACCCACAAAGATTTATAGAAAATTATGAAGTTTATATCACATGGGATTATCCATTACCAACAGTTCTAAAAAATAGATATGATGAAATCAGGTATAGTAGTACATGAAAAGAAGACCAAAGTAGCATTGATTGTTGAAATTGCTGAGTACAGAGAGACGCAAAGACATAAAATATCAGGATTTGCAGGCAGAAATGAGGGCAATGTGGAGGAAGGATACCAGACAGTTCCAACAATAGTAGGAGCAACGGTTCTTATAGGAAATAATTTACAGTCATTTTTAGTTATGTTACTGATGCATGTAACTCAGTACGAGTCAATTCTGGGCACATTGTGGATGCTGCAAAGAGCACTTTTGGCTAACATCAAAGATTGAAACAATACTAATTTCATGAACTTTAATCACACTTTGACTTAACAATGGGGATCATTCCCGTTATGGTATTAGAACCCCAAATTCTTGGAGAAATCAAACTGGTAACATCACACTGTTTCTGAGTTTGGACTAACATTACTAATCTAAACATTACTAATATTACTAATCTAAATAATAATGGCCCCAGTACTGTTTATAATCAGTATAGCAATTCTTAGTTCTTAATCTTTATCTTCTGTGACACCCACATAACTATGTGTGCTTCAACATCATTTCATCACTATATGGGTTACAATATAAAAGGCTTTAGCAAAATCTAAGTACACTGTATCTATTGACAGACCTTCATCCAAATAGCAAACAAACTGCTGAATGGTCAGACAATGTGATAAGCAGCAGTACATGATTAATGTGAAAATTGATAGATGGTAAAGAATATTGATCTGTCATAAACTGTCTTGGTATAAGAAGTAACAGTCCGGAATTAAATGGGCGATATGGTAAGCCAGATGTGAATGGTATTTCATGTAGATTAAGTATGAAGTAATTATAATTTGTTTGAAGTTATGTTTAATAGTACAGAAAATGAGAAAAAGGTATGGAATGCTTCTCAAAGAAATAAACATGCTTGAGTATTAAGAAAGTGTCAATATAATGGTACACTAGTATGTGTAAATAGATAGGTATAGCATTTTTATCACTTAGAAAACAAATTTCCTCTACAATTATTTGCATCTTTAGTTCTTTAATTTTGGGTACTAAAGTCTAAATTGTGTACTAAGGTTATATACCAAATTCAATTGTTTAGTGGTTGCTCAGTTTTTAATACTCTGCCGCTACTGCTGAAATTCTTATGAATATAATTTTGCACATGGTGGTGTCCCCTGAAATGCTTCTAACTTGTTGTTTAACCAAAAGCATATTTCAGTAATCAGACATAAATCCCCATCTTAGAATATGATGGTGTAAACACGTTTGTGTTTTACAGTTAAATATTCATAGTTCTGTAAAAGCAAATGTATGCTTCAGTTGTTTGATCCCATAATCAATCAAATTGGGTACAAAAGTTCCCCACAATGTCTGATAAAATGAAGTTATGTAGCTACCATAATGTTCCATGTTAGTTGTCTTCTTCTCGCCTTCATTCTTGCTGGTTGGGTTTGGAGTCGATCCTCGGCTCTGATTCGGCCATCTTCAAAAGCTAGAGAGCTGCTTACTGGCTCGAGGCCCCCCTATATCCCATGATGCCTGGCGCTAGATACCCAGATCTCATTTGGTAAGTCTAACTGCAGACGTAATAATAAAGGAGTCCTATCCTAGAATGCATAAATCCTACTGGAGACTACTAGTCAGAAAGGAATAGCCAGAGAAGACTCAGCCAGTGAAAAATCAAGAAGAACTCTTCTCAGTCCACTAGGATAGGGGGATGGAGGGTGGGACGCAAGAAAGAAGGCGAGAAGAAGACAACTAACATGGAACGTTATGGTAGGTACATAACTTCTTTATGTTAAGTTGTCTATCTCACCTTCATTCTTGTTGGTTGGGACAGCATCCCTAGCACCTAAAATCCTGGGTGGCTCATCGGAAAAGACTCTTCAGAACAGTGGAACCAAAATCAGCTCTGCTCCTGGAAACCAAATCCAACTTGTAATGCAAAATGAAAGTATGTGGGTTGGCCCATGTAGCCGCAGCGCAAATAAATTCCATGGGCAACCTAGCCTGAAAGGCCACCGAAGTAGCTAAAGCTCTGGTGGAGTGACCTTTTGGTTTAACTGGCAATTCTTTATTCCTCAGTTGATATATGGAAGTGATGATAGAAGTCAACCACCTGGATAAGGTTACTTTGGAGACCGGAAGACCTTGTTTACCTACTGCATAAGACAGGAAAAGTTGATCTGATTTTCTAATGTCCTTGGTTCTATGCAAATAAAAGCGTAGCTGCCTGTGAACATCTAACTGATGCAACTTATATTCCGCCCTATTTGGAGTGGTTTGGGAAAAACACAGAAAGGTCTATGGACTGTTTCAAGTTACTCTCTGAAGAGACCTGAGGAAGGAAGGACGGATTAGTCCTAAGCGCAACCATGTCATTGTGGAACATGACGTATGGGAGGGCGAATAGAAAGAGCCTGTAGTTCCAAAACTCTTCTGGCTGAAGTAATAGCTACTAGAAAAAGGGTTTTCCAAGATAAGAACTTCAATGAACAAAAAGCTGCAGGTTCGAAAGGGGGCAAAATTAGAGAAGCTAAAATCAAATTTAGATCCCACGGTGGTGGAGGATCTCTCACTGGGGGCCTGAGCAAAGTGGTTCCTTTGAGAAAGGCTTTACACAGCTTATGAGACATGATATTGTTTTCCGACAGGCCAATGTGAAAATTTGAAATTGCAGCTAACTGAACTCTAATTGTAGCGGAAGCAGACCCAGCATGGAAGAGTTCCACAAGAAATTCCAAAATGTAGTGTACAGGGGCTGAAAAGGGGTCTATACTTTTAGCCTCTGCCCAGGAAGAAAAACATTTCCACTTACTAGCGTAAGCTTTTCTAGTCGTAGACTTGTGTGAAGACAAAATGATTTTGCGCACAGAGGGGGAGATATCTGGAAGCCTGGCTAAAGTTGGAAATGGAACAACCAAGCCATGAGCTGGAGAGAGCATAGGGATTGGTGCAGCGCACCAGATTGATGAATCAGGAGGTCTGGAACTAGGTCCAGAGTCCAAGGCTGCTTGAGAAGATAGTGATGCAGGAATGGGAACCATATTTGTCGAGGCCAGTAAGGAGCAATGAGGATCATTTTGCAACCCAATATGGTAGCTTTAGCTTCAGGATTAGGGGAAAAGGAGGGAATGCATAAAGAAGTCCCTGAGGCCAATCGTGGACTACAGTGTCTGTGGGGGAGTGCCTGGGAAGTGGAAGGAGAGAGAAGAAATTGCTGCACTTGCTGTTGAAGGGAGTTGCAAAAAGGTCGCAGCAAGGTTGGCCTCATTTGCGGAAGATTTGGTCTGCAACTACCTGGTTCAGAGACCACTCGTGAGGCATGATAATTGCTATGCTCAGTCTGTCTGCTATGACGTTGGACCTCCCAGGAATGTGCATTGCAATCAGAAACTGTTGGAAATAGATTGCCCACTGCCAGAGTCTGAGTGCTTCTCAACATAGGGGGTAGGACCTGGTTCCGCCCTGCTTGTTGATGTACCAAACTACATACATATTGTCCGTTTGAATTACAATGGTCCCGGTAGGAAGAGAGTCCTGAAGAGCCTGCAATGCTAAGAGCACAGCCCTTATCTCCAAGACATTTATGTGCAGATGGTACTCGTGAGGTTTCCAGGTGCCTTGGACTGTTCTGCCCTGATAATGCACCCCCACCCAATCAGGGAGGTGTCCGTGGTCACCGTAGCAACTGGAGGGGGGAGAACAAATGGTCTGCCGTGGAGCACTGATGTGGAGACCATCCACCATGCAAGGTGCTTCTTGCATGCTTGTGTGATCATAATAATGTAAGACATGGGAAGCTGCTGGAAGGACCATTGGGTGAAAAGAAGCCACTGGAGAATCCTCATATGAAAATGAGCTAGAGGGACAAGTATGATCGCTGCTGCCATGAGACCCAGAGTTTGAAGGACAAACCTGGCTTGAATTCTTTTGCATGCTAATAAAATCTTCACATGCTGACAAATCACGAACACCTTGTCTGCTGGGAGGCTCGCTAACATGTCTTTGGTATTTAAATTTGCACTTATAAAGGCGATAGATTGACAGGGCGACAATGCAGACTTTTCAAAATTTATTGTGATACCTAGCCTGGAGCAAGTGTCAATAGTGCAGTCTCTGGCTCGCAGAAGGTGATGACCGGTGATAGCATTGAGGAGCCAGTCATCGAGATATGGAAACACCTGGAATCCTTGCCGTCTCAGGTGAGCGGTAACTACTGCCATACATTTGGTAAACACCCTGGGGGCTGTGGTGAGACCAAAGGGCAGAGCTCTGAACTGATAATGGCTGGCTCCCAGCTGGAAGCAAAGGAATCTTCTGGAGCGTCTGTCCATTTTGATGTGGTAGTATGCATCCTGAAGATCTATTGAGCACATCCAATTGTCCTGACCCAGGAAGGGCAAAATGGACAGTAGCATGACCATCTGGAACTTTGTTCTTTGTACAGACCTGTTCAGTCTGCTGAGATCCAGAATGGGTCTCTAGTCCCCTGTCTTTTTTTTGGTACCAAAAAGAACCTTGAGTAAATTCCGGATCCTTGTTGGTCTGCTGGGACTTGCTGGATGGCCCTGTTTTTTAGCAGTTTTGAGACTTCTTGAACTGCTTGGTCCCTTAGATTGGGTGGAACGTCTGGAAGGGACTTGTTTGATCTTAAGGGGGCATGAACAAAGGGAATTCTGTAGCCTCCGGATATGACGGACTGGACTGTACCCATTTGTCTTGTCTTGCCAGGCTCTTGGGTACAGCGATAATCTTCCCCCGACTGCCTCCACAGGTGGGCAACCGGGAAACCCTTCAGGGATGCTGGAAGGGCTTCTCAGAGAAAGATTCTCTGCTGCCCTGATTTTGCGGACCCCCTCTGCCACAAGGGCGGCATCTGTTATTGTTCTCTCCTCTGCCCCTGGATGGGAACTCACCACGTGTGTCCGGCAAGGCTCCCTGGGATTTCCGGAACCACATCTTTCCACTCTTCTGACCCTTAGGATATGGTCTGGAAGGAGTGGAAAAATGGACTCCTATGGCAGAGAGAGTCTTGTCTTCCTGCTCACACCTGTTAAGGGTATCCTTCACCTGTGATCCAAAGAGAGAGTTACCATCAAAAGGGGTGTTGGTGAAAGACGCTCTGAAAGGTTCCGCAAAGTTACATAGCTGCATCCAAGCGTGCCTCCGTAGGGCCACGCCTGTGCCTTCAGCTCTACTCACACCATCAGCTGCATACGAAATGAGCCTCATGGAGGAGGTTACCACTGAATTAAGAGTCGCCAGCTGGGAGGCTGCCTTAGCCTGGGCCCCCTCAGCTAATGGATCTTGGAGGGTATCTCCAAGCTCTTTCAGGAGATCCCTCTGAAGACGGGTAAAGTGGCTCGGGTAATTCAGGGAGCACATGGAAAAGGTCGCTGAAGAGAACATCCGCTTCCTATATCTGTCCATCGTCCTGGACTCCTTGTTAGGGGGATGGACAGATGAAGAAGTTTCAGCCAACTCCTTCTTTGTGGCCGCCGCTACCACCATGGCATCAACGGGGACACCTTTGGTCAAGAACTGTTTATCCTGTGGTGCAGTAATGGATTTGGCAGGTCTTCTAGGGGTCGGTTTCACTGTGTCTGGAGCCGTCCATGCCTTCCGAGCCACCACAAACATCAATGGGTCGAAAGGCGGAGACACCCAGGAGGTGGAATGTCAGGATCCAAACTGGTCCAGGAATACCGACTCATCCTCGGAAGGGCTTAGGGCAGTCCAGTTCCCCCTCTGCCTAAGCATCTCAAGGATGTCTGAAAAGGAGACATCTTCATAGAGGGATCTTGGGGACCCTTCCAACTCCTTTAAGTCAGTATCCGATGTGACAGACTCGGGGGAGTCAACATGCTTCCTCGTGCATTTCCTGTTGCGAGGTGGCTCTTCTGAATGATCAGGAGAGGCCTTGGAAGAGGAGGATACACCTAAGGGGGTGTCCTGGAATGCTGGATCCCCACGCTTGGGGTCTGGAAGAGGGGCAGAGGCTGACGCAGGCACCCTAGGGGGAGGAGCCAATGGGGTTGATCGTGGGACTGACTCTGGGGCCAGTACACTCCTCATCACCTCGAAGGCATCCCTGCCCAGACGCAGAGAGGGCTCCGGTTCCGAAGAAACCAGAACCCTTCCCCGCACTGAGGTGGACGGCTCCGAGGCAAATGTGGGAGCCAAGCTCACCTGAGCCGAAGCCCCGAGGGGGAGAGCCGGGTCGGACAAGGGTCCGATGCCACTTGCCCCCTCGGAGCCGACAAGGGAGTCTCTGTGCCCAGATCCCTCCAGGGAAGGTACCATGGAAGGGATTGGAGCTGACGATGGAACTGAAGGAGAGGGTATTGGAGCTGATGGTTCCACGACTCTGACCCCAATGATCCAGCTCTGAGCTGATAGGATGAGTCGGAGGAGGAATATCTACAGCTGTGGACGGAGCCGACACCTGAACAGGGGGGCTGGACAACATTTTGTCTAGGGCCTGTGATTTTAACTGCCTACTGACCACTCCTTCCAAGTCATGGTCCAAAAGTCTAGAGGACCGAGAAGAGTGGGATGAGCTATGACTATGCTCTGATTAGAGCAGAGGCGACTTCCAGATAAGGAGACCTGGATCTTTTTCAACTCTCAGACGGCTCCGAAGAACGTGTCTGAGCCGACTGGGAGGGAGGAACATCAGTTCCAGCTGGAGCCAAGATGTATTGTATGGCTTCACCCAACGACTGCTCTGAACTGGGAGCCGAAGGTTTAGGTGGCCTGGAAGATTTCAGGGGCTGAGCCTTTGCCGGTGAATCTTGGGGTTTAAGCAAATCCCTCAGAATCAATTTGTTTTTGCGCTCCTGCAGGACTCTTGGACTGAAAGCATGGCAAATCGAGCAAGAGTCCTGCAGATGCACAGCACCCAGACAATAAACACAAGAAGTGTGACCATCTGTCAGAGACATCTGACAGCACGAGTCACACTTCTTGAATCAGGATGGTTTAGGATCCTTGGACATCCTGGAAGAAAACCAAGGACAAGAAAAACGCACAGAAGGTTAAGTAGTAACCACTAAAAATTGCAGACTACAGTTACCACAACCAAAAAACTAGAAGCACTACTACAAACACTACAGATAATGATCACTAAACACTAACAGTGATACTAAGGAAATTTATATATATATATATATATATATATATATATATATATATATATATATATATATTTTTTTTTTTTTTTGTTTAAATGGAAGATAGAAAGAATAGAGGTAACTCTCTAACTTAAATGAGTTTCTTGGGGAGAAGTAATCGGCATTTAGAGAAAACTAACTACAATACAACAGTCCAATCTAACGACTAATTCTACACTAAAAACTAACAGTTTTGACAAGAAAAATACAATAATAATAAAGTTTTATATGACCTGAGCCATTAGAACAACCTCGCAGCAGAAGCGGCAAATGAGATCTGGGTATCTAGTGCCAGGCATCATGGGATATAGGGGTCCTCGAGCCAGTAAGCAGCTCTCAAGCTTTTGAAGATGGCCGAGTTGGAGCTGAGGATCAGCTCCAAACCCAACCAGCAAGAATGACGGCGAGGTAGACAACTTAACATGTGATATTGTCGAAGGAATGAGTGATACTACATGCCTCTTTTAGTGATGTCATATTTGTAACAAGGCTGGAAAATGGAGTAGAAATAACACATGTTTTAGAAAGGTTAAAGGGATTGTCAAATTTACTGAAGCTTATTCAGTGATAAATGTTGCTTTTAACCAAGCTCATGGTCTAATATAGGCCTGCAATGAGCATTCCACTTTTCAAAGTTGAATTATACTTCCTGTTTCCTAAACCATTATCAAGACTTTTTTGAGCAATGCTAGACCATCTGCCTTTCTTATTCTTTAAGAGACAGAGTTTCACATCAAATCCACTCTACACTGTAAGGAAAGACCTTTTTTTTCTTTTGGCACAATTGAAGGCAACCACGAAACTTGAATTTGGAGTTAGAGGAGTGGTTTGAAATTTCAGTGCCCACATTAGCTGCTAACAACTCATTGTTAATTCACTAAAAAATAGAATTAAATCCTATGTAATCAACCTGTAGTTTTATTAATAGAGATTCAGCACTTTGAACCATTGCATGTAACTCATGCTTTGTTTTTTTATTTGCTTGGTACATCTTTGTAACCTACTGAATTGATCACAGTTATAGATACAATCAGAAGAACAAATCTCTGTATGTGGTCTTACCACTGATTTCTGGAGTGGCAGTAAAACATGTTTGTCCCTACTGCTTATAATGTGCAGTGTAACCTTTATATACCTTTTCTTTATTATGGCTATAACTGCTACTTCTTCTTTCAGCTTTTCCCGGTTAGGGGTTGCCACAGCGGATCACCGTCTGCTCATGATTGGCAGTGGAGTTTTACAGTGTCGAATATAACATTAGGTTTAAATGTAAATTGTCTTTTATAACCCCCCAAGGTTCCTGATGATGTTCACATTGTCCTGAATTAGACTATTTAGAGCAAATTGATAATGATTCTTATCAACAGAGTGATTTACCTCTGATTTTTTTAGCATTAAATTCCTTAGCTCTACTTTCATTTTTTTTTTTTTTTGCCCAGTTCTCCAATGAATCCAAATAACTTTGCAATGTTAGTTGATCAGGCAAGTTTATTACTATAGATCCACCTTGGTGTCACCTGCATTTTTTTACACAAGATTTTATCTTCCATCAGAAATCCAGGCATAAATATGTTAAATAATTTAGGGCATCTAACCGAGCCTCGAGGGACATCCGCTTTCATGTTCCAAGTGACAAATAATAAATTCTCAATTTTGACCGTATAGCTTCTGCATTTTAACCAGTTACTTGTCCATCATTAATATTGTTTTGTTTTATAGCAGTCAACATACCCTTATGTGGCACTGTGTTGAAGGTCTTTCCAAGGTCTAAATATGCAGCACCCACCATTACTTCCATGTGTATTGTTTCCCATACTAACTCATAAAAACTATTCCTGATACACAAATGTGATGTAATAAAAAAAACACAGATGGATATTACACAGTATAACGTGAGATACTAAATTGATGTAAAGAACCCTGCATGGCTGTGTTTTATATCGTTTTATCCTTGCAGTCAATGTGACACAGCAGGAGAGGCTGATGGAAAGGGCAATACAGATGTGCTGGAGAAGGACCTAGAGCAATTTCTTTCAGTATGTAGGTTGCTGAAATGACCTTAATCTGAATTGATATTACTACCCTAGTGCTAAACTTCTTCCTAAAAGATGATGATATGTTGGAAGCTGTCAGTATCTAAACGAAAATGGTATGGTACACAATGATATGTTAAGAACTACTACCTTTATGTGTTTGTACTTAAGAAATGAAGAGAGAGGAGAAAGAAGGAAAAAGAAGGAAGACATATTAACAGCATGAAAGTATTTTGGGGGACTTAGTGATGTAGAATAGAATACCATCTGTAGGGCAATGACTTCTACATTAACAAGGGTTCCATTCTGATCACGGAAAAGGCAGCTATTGATGTAATCAAAAGGAATCAATTCTGCTTGTTCTGTGGTGCAGTGAGAGGGTTTAGTTAGTGGACCCAGTCTCTCTGAAGTTAGCTACAGAGAATATGAATTACATGGCACTTTTGCTGGCCCACCTGCCTTTGAGGAGGGTTATACTCCTTGGGTTCCAAATCCTCAGTGGAGGACAGTTAATCCTGCCATGTAACTTGTTCACTGATGTAATTGTGTTTTTATTTGTTGGCAGGGGAAAGTTGTTATGGCATAACCAAATGTCCTCTGTAGCTGTCAGAAGGGTGGATGTTAGTACACACCAAGTTCTTCTTCACCCACTGCCTAAACAGTAACACAAAGGATTTCCCTGCTTGCAGTGTCCCATCTCTATTGAGAAAGACAGGCAGTTTCTCGGATTATCAGAGCAGAAAATCTTACACAGGCTGAGCTCCAGGATTTGGATGATTGCAGACTAGCTGTGGGAAAACTAATGACTTTATTCAAAAAAGGAAGGTATTTATTTTAGAAAAAAGAGTAGTAAATATGCAGTACATTCTTCTTATACAAATTAAGTAATCAAAAAAGGAAAAGTGTAGGAAAGCACACATGGATAAGGCATTATTACTTCGTAGTTGAAGGAAACCAGTACGTATCAGCTGAAATATGTAATTAATCACTCAGTTAACTGTATGGATCAGCTAATTCAAACCAAGCATTGCATCTAGTTTGTTTAGTATGGAACTCTACTTAGCATTCAGAAGCAAGGACTAAGTTCAAACCCCAGGACAGTTAAGAAGCTCTAGACGGATGTATGCCAAAAAAACCCATGTAGTAAACCCTGCTCTTATGATGTTTTGGGGAAGACTGCAGGACCCTAAGGATGAAAATGTTGTCCCTTGGGATTCCTTAGTACAAAATGTAGGTTAGAGAAATGGTAGTGAATTTGTGGAGGCTTTGCAATGCTAAAAGAACAGTGCAATGGGAGATGACTGAAGACACCAGTGCAGTTATTGGGGGTGTGGGTCAGTACAAATAAACAGTAAGTTGCAAAAGTAAAGGAATATAGTTACTAATGTGTATTGCTGTGTCACATGCTTGTTTTTTTATATGAGGGTATAAGAGGCTATCCCAGTGAGGACGGGTTTATAGGCTTCATTTTCTGCATAAAATACATTGTAAAATGGCTGTTTAGAGTTTGCAGGAACTAAGTATACAAGTCCTGAATCTCCATATTTGGCAGAGAAGTACTGCTGGTTATGTTCAACTTGAGAGAGCTGCATTGAAAAATAACCCCAGAAGTGTGAAGGCAGAAGCCCTAAAGTAGATGCACTGTGCAACTTCATAAATAAATCCATGAATAAATCATAAAAAAATAGCAGCAAATGTTGTGCTATAAAACAGGACTGAAGTAAATGTAAATTAATTTTCACTTAAATGTAAAATAGTCTATTTCTGTCTACACTCATACAGAAAATTTCATATAAAATATGGAAATGTGCACATTTTCAGAGCTAAGAATAACATTATTTAATCTCTCATGAATTATGCATACAGCATGCATCACCTTACTGTTATTTTTATTCTTCGTCGTGATGTGACCTACCCATGATGCAGCTAAACTGTGTGCGCCTTTCTTGGCTTCTTACTTATTAAGCCCTTACTTAACTGAAGCACCGTTTGCCATATTTTGGGTGCACCACAAGTGTGAGTGCTACAAATACTGTCTGCTGTAGAGAGGCAAGGGAGTGTGGATGAAACATGCCGTAGACATCTTTAAGGAGCAGAGAGTTAATTGTGTGGGTTATGACCTGAATAATTGGAGGAATTATTACAGACAGCTTAGCCTGCTATACAGTCTTGTCATGATTCACCCAGATGATATGAATTACTGTTAGAACTCTGCAATCTGATAAGAATTAGCCATAATGCTGCTGAACGCTGCAACTTTTCTGTGGTTCTTGATCTATAACAGCATTTTATCACACATTATCTATCAGATTTTTGTCTTGCATCTAAAACTATTGAGTAAGAATGATCCATGAATGAATGAATCAAATAATCACAAGTGGTTTAAGTTTTAGTGTGAAGTAGCAGTAAACTTTTAGTTTTCAAAATAAAGGCGTCCTTTATACATCACCCTTTAGTACCTGGAGGACTGCTTAGTGCAGGATAGTCAACAAATTGTGTTTCTATGAATTAGATGTGTTATTTGCCACTTTGCAGGCCCACAGTTCTTTTCTTCTTCCAAGTACTACTTTCAGTTATTTGACTGGAAAAAATCTGTTTAAAAAAAGGCAGTATTGTCATTATCAGGCTTACTCTGTAGTATGCAGTACAGTACTGTAAAACATGTGGTCTGCAGTGGTACAGTACTGTAAAACATGGTCTGCAGTGGTACAGTACTGTAAAACGTGTGGTCTGCAGTGGTACAGTACTGTAAAACATGTGGTCTGCAGTGGTACAGTACTGTAAATCGTGGTCTGCAGTGGTACAGTACCGTAAATCGTGGTCTACAGTGGTACAGTACCGTAAAACATGTGGTCTGCAGTGGTACAGTACTGTAAAACATGTGGTCTGCAGTGGTACAGTACTGTAAAACATGTGGTCTGCAGTGGTACAGTACTATAAAGCATGTGGTCTGCAGTGGTACAGTACTATAAAACATGTGGGCTGCAGTGGTACAGTGCTGTAAAACATGTGGTCTGCAATAGTATAGTACTGTAAAACATGGTCTGCAGTGATCATAAAAGCACATTTTGCAATGAGCCCAAATATATTTGCTTACCCAGTAATCCCTCTCTCTTGTATGAATACATAGTTTCAAAAGAATCTCCTGATGAAAGAGAAGCTATGGTCCCCTAAATTATCCAATAAGGGAAACTCAGGAATAAAAAGTAACCAATGTATTTATTTTAGTTATTAATTCATTTATTTACTGTATTTTATTAATTACTGTATTTATGTACATGCCCTACCCCCCCCCTTCCTTGGCCTCCAGCTGAAACAGTTGCCCTATGTCTGCTTCTGTTACTCCTTTTTATGTTAATGGCCCTGATAGTACCCTGCTTTAGGGGCTGAGGCCACTTCAACTCTGGAAGTGAATTGAAGCAGAACACGTGGTAGTGTCACATGTACTGTCAGGAGATTTTTATTTTATTTTATTTTTTTATGCCATGACTTGACTGAGTCTTTGACACTCTATGAATCACTGCATGCAGTGTCATTTAGCGTCAACCCCCAAAGTCTGTCCATTTTTTTAATGACAATCTTCTGTGAAACTTCATCATCCCATCTGATACCAGGGATGTGTCAAAATGCAGACAGAAAATTCAGCCTCTCTCCCAAACAGGAAAAACAGACAAAGTGCTTCCCCCATCTGGGACTTCCAATGTCTAAACAGCTTAATAAAACTTGATTCACCCAAGCTGAAGACAAGGCTTCATCCCTCTCCATTGTGACAAACAAACTTTTCATGATAGGCATGAGCAGCTTATAGGACTGAAGTAAAAAAAAAAAAAAAAGATTTAAGTTGTCATTTACAAACGGTACTCATAAGAAATTCCCCTGCACATGGTCAACAAAAAGCAGAAGCCAGCAACTGTGAGCTGTATAAACTAATTTAATTAGTTAAAAAATAAAAAAACACAAGAATAACAGACCGGTTTCGGCTATGGTGTTAACCTAGCCTTCATCAGTGTAAATTCCCAAAACATCTTGAGGTTCTTTTATACACATGGAAATAATTAATCACAGAGTTTCATTGGTGAGCTCATGAATATTCATTAGTATGCAAAATCATAAATATTCATTAAGACCAGGCTGGAAAAGTCCACCTAATTTCACAATCCATTTCTTTTCTTTTACATTTAGTTTGCTGTGCCAACCAGATTTATTAGATCTTTTGCCTGTTATTTTATCAATGATGGTAAAATGAAATTTTGCTGTAGTATGTTTAAGAGTATGTTTATACAGGGCGTTACTCATTCTCTTACATTTAACATCACTGAGGTGTTCAGAAATACGTAACTTAAGAGGTCTGGATGTTTGTCCTATGTAAAATGCATGACAACTGCAAGAGGCCCTGTAGATGGTCCAATCCGTGCTGCAATTTGCAAAAAACCTGATATCATATATGGTACTGCAATTGCTGCTGGAGAATTGTTTGGTTTTTAACACGTTTACAATGGCTGCAATGACCACATGGCATGTAGCCCACAAGTTTATCTCCAGAAATTAAGGTTTGGGTTATATTCTGATTAATGGCATCATGGTGATGTTTATAGTGGCTGAAATGAGATCCAAGATTTTTCCCCCTTCTAAATGAGAACATGCAGGTCTCAGATAAATGTTGTGACAGAACATTGTCAGCTAGAAGAATGTTCCAGTGTCATCTGATGGCATCAATGACTCTGTTGGTATTTCTTCCGTATGTAGTAATAAATCGTCGATTGTTATTTGTGTTCTGTGATTTATGTTTATACTTAAGGAGGTCTTCTCTGTCTAAATTTGCAGCATGATTGCTTGCTCTATGTACATAACCCATACTGTAGCCCCTTTCCTGGAACCTATTCAACAAATCTTTACAATAAACCTCAAAGGTATTTTCTTCTGAACAAATACGTCTCATCCTAAAAAATTGAGACTTGGGGATGTTTTTAGTGATATGTGCTGGATGAAAGCTGGATGCGTGGAGTAAGGTATGTTATATTCTGGGGATTTTCTGAATACTTCTGTACAGAGGGTGTTATCCTTATTCCTTGTGACCAGCACATCCAAATATGTGGTCATAGTTAATAGTAAATTGTAAACCCCATTTGTTGTCATTGAGATACTCAGCAAATTCCATTTGAATTCTGGATCCTACCCATCTCAATAATGGTTTGAGGTGTTTAGTTAGGAATTCAGATAATGGTTCAGTTAAGGAGCCATTACCTGCCACAATCGGTCGGCCTGGGGGATGCAGAGGATCTTTGTGAATTTTGGGCAGAAAATAGATGTATTGGCTGTTGGGATAAGATAATGTGAGATGATTTTTGGTGTTTTGTGTAATGATGCCATTTTCTACTGCTGAATCCAAAAATGTATCTATTTGATGTTTAAACAAAGATGATGGATCAAGAGGCATTTTGGTATAATATCTGGCATCGTCCAGCTGTCTCTGAGCCTCGGCATCATATTGGGCCCAATATATAACTACCACAGCACCACCTTTGTCCACAGAAATGATAACCAAATTTTTATTGTTGGTAAGTTATTGTAAAGTTGACATATCGGTCTTTGAGAGATTGTTAGATTTAGGGTGAGTCATACACGATGCGAAGTGTAGATCTTTGAGAACACTATTTTGAAAAAGACTCACACAAGGATGCATAGGTGGGACAAAGGTAGATTTGTGGTATTTGAAATTATCAACAGTAACACCATCATAATTGTTATCATGAAAATACAGTTTTAAATTAAGCAATCTGCAAAATGCTGTCACATCTTACGCAAATGTATCTTCAGGAACAAAAAAAAAAACCCGGTATAAAAGAAAGACCTTTATTTAGCAAAGCAGTTTGTGAGTCAGATAATGTTACATCTGAAATGTTTAATACATTTGTTTTAGAACACTTGTTTATTTGCTCGTCAACAGTTCCATTAAGCCCTCCAAACTTCTTATTTTTTTTTGTTTCCTGCCTCCCCTCTTGTAAGGCCTAAAGGGGCCACACTATTAAGTTTGGGGATGAGGGAATCTGAGATTTGCTGTGTGTCCAAATCCATACCAGAAGAAGAATCACCCCCCGATGAATCAGTGTATGTGTTGCATTTTCTAAGAATGGACTTGGGACGTTTGCGTTTGATGTGGTGTTGATTTTGTGATAACCACCTTCAAACCTAACATGTCTAATATGTTGAAATTTTTTGAGTTTCCTTTCCTTTAGTTGTTGTTCAAAGGTAAGTAAATCTGAGCTAAGTTTGGACAATTGGTGGAAAAAAATGGTCGGTCCTTATATTGATTACTGTCATCACATAATTTGCTAACATTAAGGATTTCCCTATCAATAATGCACTCATAATATCTACATAATGTTTCCACAAATTTCATGGAGCAGTTTTGTTGTATTATTGACCATTCACTGGTTAGTTGTTCATCTAATTCAGTTACTAATGGCTGAATTTTAACTCTAAGCCCTCTGGGAGTTATCCCTTTAGCCATATACGCTTCAAATTTAAGATGCCATACATTGGACCTTAATGTTCTCATGTTTCTATTCAGTTGTTGAAACAGCTTTTCACAGTGGGTTTCGGGATTGTCTATGATATTGGAACTATTATCATTGGGTCATTCCCCTATTCCAAAAATGCCCAAGTCTTCCTTAACAAAAGAAAGCCCAACCAAAATCCAATTTAGATCCATTATGAAAATAAAAAAGGATATTGGATACAAGAGTGTGAAGGAGCCACACAGACTCAAATGTAGCTTAGAGACAATATCAAAGATGCAACTTCTTCAAATTTAAATGTTTAATCAAAGTCAGAAGACTGGTTTACACATGTATATTAGCCAAAGACAAATTTCAAATGTAGAAAAAATGAAATGAATGCAGTACTACGTCCCAGTGATTGAAAAGATTATACGTGGAAACTGGGCAATAATGGCCAGTAAAACAAATCAATTATTGAATCAAAACCTAAAGTTTTGAACAATATGAACTTATGATGTCTAGGTGGTTGAAAACAGCCCTGACAAGAATACTCATAAATAAATATTGTTGGCTTGCATTGAATATATCATATAAATATTTATAAGTTTGACATCTGATAATTAGCAAAAACCTTGCCACGTCCAGCTCCACTTATGAATGAATACCAAATCTAGGACAGTAAGGGTAACTGCAATATAATTGTATCACAACAACCCTTGACAAATAGCAATATATTTGTAGAAAATAGAATCATAGTTTGGCTAAATAAACGTGTAAATCGATAAGATATTATTGTCTGTAATATACTAATGAGTTCATCAAAAAGGCCCGTAATCTGTTTGAATTGGAGTCCTATAGGTTGGACCAAAATAAACTAAAGTGGGGAAGTTTGTTGAAATGTATAATATATCATATGTATATATATATATATATATATATATATATATATATCACTCCCTCAACCACTGTAGAATAAACTGTTGAGAAGATAGGGCCAATATATTTCGTACAAAATAATACTGTGTTATATAGTATTGTTTAGTGTGACCTCCCTAATAAATATAATACGATATGCATATAAGTGGTCTCAATACATCCAACAAATCCAAAATGATTCACAATATTATTGTTAGCATCTGCAATGTAATCTATAAATCCCCAAAACTGTATCAATATGAGTGGCCTAGATATACTTGCCATACAAGTTGTCAATTAGGGAGATATCCAAATGTAGCCTTATTGCGTTACAGGTCCACACTACAAAATATATTAATGAGACCAAAACATTTTTGGTAGTAAAAACAACATTGATTTAGACCATGTCAGGTATACAATTATTATATGAACAATACAGTATTAATTGTCAGCATGAATAATATATATGAGTCCCAAAGTTATATTAGTCCCAGTATCTTTTTTTTAACAAAATGAGTCCAAAAAATATATATAAACCATTTGTAAGAGATGGTCCAAAGGTTGCCTGACCACCTTGCAGGTCCAATAAATCCTGATTCATAGAACAAAGAAATTTAGTGCTGGTATAATAACGGCCTTAGTATGAATGGTATTATTCTATCCAATCATGTAGATGTATTTCCGTTGTATCAATTGAGCACACAGACATTTTTTGTCCATCACAGTTTTTAAGATAAACTTGTGGGCTGCATGCCATGTGGTCATTGCAGCCATTGTAAACGTGTTAAAAACCAAACAATTCTCCAGCAGCAATTGCAGTACCATATATCATATCAGGTTTTTTGCAAATTGCAGCACGGATTGGATCATCTACATGGCCTCTTGCAGTTGCCATGCATTTTACATAGGACAAACATCCAGACCTCTTAAGTTACGTATTTCTGAACACCTCAGTGATGTTAAATGTAAGAGAATGAGTAACGCCCTGTATAAACATACTCTTAAACATACTACAGCAAAATTTCATTTTACCATCATTGATAAAATAATAGGCGACAGATCTAATAAATCTGGTTGGCACAGCAAACTAAATGTAAAAGAAAAGAAATGGATTGTGAAATTAGGTGGACTTTTCCAGCTTGGTCTTAGTGAATATTTATGATTTTGCATACTAATGAATATTCATGAGCTCACCAATGAAACTCTGTGATTCATTATTTCCATGTGTATAAAAGAACCTCAGGATGTTTTGGGAATTTACACTGATGAAGGCTAGGTTAACACCATAGCCGAAACCGGTCTGTTATTCTTGGGGTTTTTTATTTTTTAACTAATTAAATTAGTTTATACAGCTCACAGTTGCTGGCTTCTGCTTTTTATTTACAAAATGGTACCCTAGATGTGTATTGCTATTGGGAGCTAACCTGTCTCCGCCAAGCCATTCTTTATCCATCCAGAGTATATTACTTACCTGATTGTTTCCTTTATTGTACAGCTACTGTCTACCTACACATCAGGTTCTGAATAATTTTGGACACTTTATGCAGCATGCTCAGGATTTAACTCTGCTCCCAGTACAACAGTGAAATGAATGACAGCTGTAATGAGAGAATTACGAGTCACTTAGAAGAGCAGAGCATTACAGCCAAAATAACAGATGTTTTCTATATCTAACATTGTTATGCCTGATGAAATTAATAAAGGATGCAGGTAAAATTGCTGACATGAAGATATAATTCCTTATGCAAAAAAATGGCTTGAGGCAAAGGCAAAAATTATGGAAAACAAGGTATGAAGGACACGACTAATTTTTTTCTAAATCTTTTTTACTGAATATTTAAAACTTTTACACATGCAACATGTAGGAACTTCATAAACATACACCTTCCCAAGCAGAGCATTGAAATTTTCAGTACCTTTTCTTAAACATGTCATTTACACACATACACCAATCTCTATTTCCCTTCTAAATGCTAAACCCCCAGATTTTGCCACCCGCTTTAGTCTGATCTGCAACACTGTAGTGTGTTACTATATTCCAGACTTCTAGATACTTCTCTTGTTTGCCCAGCCCTCCTTGCATCTTGTCTTCTCTTAGGTCACACCAAACTCCTTTGTTCTCTCTACCACTTTTCCCCCGTACCTTAATTCACCTCTCAGCATGCCTTCCACCCCACCCCATCAGTCTTTGTGTGCACTTATCAATGTTTTTTTCATTCATTCAGTATTCCTGCTTATCCCCATTCCTTTCATTGTCATACTTTCTAAAGAACAAACTAATAAAAACAAAAAAGCAAGTCTGAGTCCAAAGGAATAAAGTTAGCACTTTTGTTTACTGAAATAAGCAACCTTCATCAGACAAAAAACTACATTGGAAAGATGGAGAGGTGCTTTAAACAGAGTTTACGAACATATTCATAATATCCATAAATTAAATATGAATAATGCTTTAGCTAGACATATTAGTTCATTCCCTACACATTCTTTTTTGTTTGGCATTATCAACCAAATGGGTGAAGTTACCAGAGGGGGGACCCTGGTCATTAAAACTAGACAAAAAGGAGCTCTCTTGGCAGTTAAGATTAAATGCACAAGCCTCTCCTGGGTTTAATGATAGCCTTTCTATTAAGTGCATTTTAAAATTAAAAACACATTGTAGATAGTGGCACTTTTTGTGTTAAAGGTGGAATTATATACATTTTTTGCATATGCACAAATATATTAATATAATTCCTTCCTTTAGATTATTGTAAATATATATATATATATATATATATATATATATATATATATATATATATATATATACATACATTTTTATATTTGGTATTGTTTTCTTTATAGGAATATTATTACATGATATAGTGACTTATTTTATTTTGTATGGGGAGTTTGTACCTTTAATTGTGGGTAGGTTGTTGTTAATTGAATGATGTAAGCATTCTAAGGGTATGTAATGTTGTAAATTTGGTTCTGATTTGTCTGATGAAGTTTGCTTATTTCAGTAAACAAAAGTGCTAACTTTATTCCTTTGGACTGGGAGTGTTTTTTTTTTTTTTTGCTTTTATTGTCATACTTTCTGACATGCCAACCATATTTATACCAGCACTGGCTTCATGTCTTCTTCATAACACAAATCCTTTCTTTCCTTCCCGCCCCAAGCAGACCAACCGCCACTTGTCCCACCAACCCACCCTCAGAGCTCTATTATTTTTCTTCATAATTCTGTAATGTCACAGTACTATAACATATAACATATGCAGAGTATCCACATATTTTTATCCATACTTCTAACAACTACCTCCAGTACTGTTCTTGCTTCAGTTCACTAGTTCTGTACCACTTATGTATCATTTTCCCATGGAAATATCCCACTTTCCTGTGCCCCTTACACAAACTTTAAAAACCCCAACCTTTCTGTGTTGTGCTCATCTGCTCCTAAGTCTTCTTATTTCCCTAAATCCTTAAATATTGACTTATTCTCCTTAACCAAGCCTACTCTTTCATGACTGGGTTCTGCTGCTGGGTAATCTTTTCTTCCACTTTGCCTTATCAGACCCTCAGGTTCCAGCAAAGCCCATTTCTATCCCCATAAAGTTAAACCACCTCCTAGATCCACTTTCGCACACATTCTGTATATGTCGTACCACGTAGTAATTGTTTGCTTCACCTCCTTGGCAGCCTCTTCCATTACTTATCTGCCTCTTCTTTTTCCAGAGAATCCAGCCCTCTGCACCCAAACATTGGCACCATTCCTTGCCACTGACATCCCTTCTGCTCTGTCCACATGTCCTTAAATAGCTCTCTTCTTTCAGCCACCCTCTTTGACTCTCATTCAGCTCACATCAGTTCCCATGATTCCCACCCTCTAACAATTTGAGTTATATCTCTCTTCTCTTGTTGGCCCGATTCTCTTTAAAATTTTTACTAACCAGCTTCATACATCCTGTCCTCAGTCATCCCTTATGCAGTATGCTGATGACTATCATCTCCATTGCTGATAATCTTTCAGACCTGTGCACCCTCACTCAAAGTTCATTTAACCTTGCTGAATCCTGGCTCACTGACAACCGACTGATACTAAACCGCAAAAAGACAAAACTTCTCCTATTCCTACCCAAGTCTCTCTACCATCTTAAATGCTCTTTCTCTATCTTCTTCTCCCTTAACAACATTTCTATTTCAGCCAAATCCCACACAAAGCTTTTAGGAGTAATCATTGACGACCAACTTAAAGTCGACCTCCGTGTTCACCACTGTATAAAGAAAACTGATGAAAAACTTGGCCTTCTTTACAGAAACTAAAGGTTCCTTACCTCTAACTTCAGAACTTCGCGCTCCTAGGCATTTCTCCTCCCTAACCTCTTTTACTGCTCTCAAATCCTTACTTATCTGCTGTCATCACATATAACAAAACTGCTAGATTTTCAGCTAATATGCCACCTAAATCTTACCACTGTCATGCTCTTCAAACACTTAGCTGGTTATAATTTTCCAACCAACCCCTACTTACTCAACTACTCATCATTCACTCTATCCTAAACAAACCATCCTCCTGTCCCAGGATATCCTCTCTCATCTCCCTCTATAATCCATCTTGCTCCCTTAGGAGCTAAGATCAAGGACTCTTACATGTTTATAAACTGAAAAAATCACTAGGACAAAACCTCTACAGCTACCTTCCAGTACTTGCATGGAATAAACTTCCCAAGTCGCTTAGAAATATTACCCATGCACATGTTTTCAGACAACCCTCAAACACCATCTATCCAGTGCCTGGAAATGCATCAGCAATCACCCCACTTAGTCTCCCTTTACTCTGTTTTTTTTTTTCCTCCCTCACTCTTTACCCCCCTCCTTTTTACACTTATCACATCTTCCTGTCTCAATGACCCACTGCCTACTCTAATTATCTGCTTAGCATAATTTCTACTGTCTACCACTCCACATAGCCCTACCTACTCCTGCCATCCATACTACTGATGCTATCTGTCTCTCTCTTATCCTCTTCTCTAACACTGTCTCCTGTTTATCTTACATCTATGAAACTAACACTTGACCCTCTATATATCTCTCTTGCCATATTCTACCTTCTCATTAACCACTTCTATACTCACTACTAACTTCTTCTGCCTTACTTGCAGAATTCTTTAATATGTTCTTATACTTTGTTCACCTATTTAAATGATTGTGTGTACTTCTTTCTATACTTGATTTATTTTCATTACGTCTCAAAGCTGTACTGTGCATCTACTATTTGATCTGAAGGAGGACACGCATGGGAGCGCACATCCCCCTTAAGCTGTACTGCATTGTCAGCAATCTAGTCACCTGATGTGGGACTAGAATGCCCAGCCTTCTCCTCCAAGGGTGACTGTACTACGTGTTGTGTCACTGTCACTAACCAACACTTTTAATCTAATATCTCATGAATGACGCTATTAATACTATACATTACCTAAACCCTTTCTTATAGGAATGTACGGGAAACCCATTCTGCCCTCTTGCTTTACCTCCTTCCAGATAATCTCTTTCCTTTGTAATCTTTGTTATCCCTTATCTGTTACTTCCGTTGCTTACTTAACACCTCCACATCAATGCAACACCTCGTGTTGTAGAATGCCACACCTTGTTTTGTTTATAATTCCATATAATGATCTGCCATACAATCTCTCCCCACCAAATCTGTTAAAGGTCTCAAACTCTTTACCTCTTTGTTATCTTTTAATCCCTAAACTGACAGCTTGGTTTACACATCTTCTAAGCTCACCATTTTGCAAGAAGACGGGAGTTATAGCTTTGTAGCGGAGGTCCAGAATGATTTACAGTCATCCTCCTTCAATATGATGAATGCAAGCAGTCATGCCACCTTTTCAATTTTTACTTTGTTTTTCATAGCACAACAAACACTATCTGCATGTAGAAAGAATGGTGCGTGGATATATTTAAAAAATAAATAAACTTAAGTCTGCTTTGTGGTAGCAGGTGCAAAGGCTCTGAAGACAAACTGAATTAAATATTTAACTGTTTTCTGTTGGTGTGACTAACAGATGGTCAAAGGAATACTTAATATATGGGTACTTTTCCGTTATCGGGGCAACATTTACAATGAGAAGTATGTACTATAAATAGGTATTCTCATATGTCCGAATTTCTTAATTGAAGTTTAGTTACGTTTTTTTTTTTACATTCCGGCCATTTATTCTACACTAGGTGGAGGGGGCATTTCATATTCCTTTCATGACACATTTTGCATATGGGAGGTTGCAAACATTGGCTCTACTGCTGCCACAGCACTCTGAACACAAACACTGTTGAACAGGCTGCAGCCGCAATCTTTCTTCACTGTACATATCTTCGGCAAATGTCCTGAATTTTTCCTTATGGTTATAGTAATTTTATTCATAATGTCGTGGTTTTATGCGTTACTTCATAAAAAGGTATTAACTTTGTGAAACCGACCCTTTCAAAGCAGAATCTGCCGCTTTAAAAAAAAAAAAGAAGAAACGCTTCACACACAACAGCTGTTTCAAGAATCGGAAAGGGAAGTGCTTCACGGCTAGCAGCTCTGCAAGGATTCTGAGAAGCATCTGCCACAGAAATCACAACATGAGTAATAAGCCAAACACATGAAGTAAAATTCTGAGCATTGTCAGATAATCTGTACAGTTTGGAAAGAGAATTGCTTTTCACACCAGCTTTCAAGGTACTCCAGCACCCATGCGAAAATTTCAACCACTACCTGCCGCATTACAAATGTGTTGCCCCGATAACGGAAAAGTACCATATGTGTCGGTGCTGTACTGCTGTCATTTTCTTTAAAATAAGGAAAAGTAGAATTTATTAAGTTGCCCAAATGTGTTTAATTATGCCAGTGAATAAAAGGAATAATTAATTATATTTTCTTCTAGAAAATTATTTGTTGGTCAGTACTGCAGCATATGCATGCATTTCCATGACATTTTTCCATCATAGCAGAGATTTATTGATGACATTTTGGTCACATTCACAAAGTCCTTGATATTCCTCGTGATTGTGGTTTGTTGATCTTGTGGCTGCAATTCTTTGCATGATATATATTAAGATATTGGCTTAATATTAAATTGTGTGAGTTGTCTAGGTTGGAAACTTACCTGTTTGCATTCACCACCACTGGAAAGTTGTGCTGTTTAGTGATCTCCACACTTCCTGCTTTAGAACATACAGTAATAACCCTCTTGATGGTCATATCCCTGTGGTATTGATTTTAGCTTTGTTTTTACACTGAAATGTCCTCCTATGATGTGCCTTGTCTACGCTGTTCTCTTAATGCAAAGCTGTTTCCTTCATTAGTTTATCCCACATTCTTTTTCAGTACTATTCTTTCTGTTTACATAACACATGCTCCTTAATATTTAAAGATAATAATATATGCAGTTGGCTGTTGGCATCAAACCTTTGAAATACTGGTAAACAGTGACGATTGGTCCCCAGGTAGCATTCTGTAAATGACTGAAAGTTTTCACTAAGTTTGATTTCACTGCCTTTGGCAGTATTCCTAACCCCAGTCTTCTGCCAGCTTAAATATATCATTTATTGGACCATTACAGCCTTCTTTTCTTGGCCACAGTGAGATACAGTGGAAATGTTGAAGTGTTTTTTTGGACTTTCAGGACCATAACGAATAACCCAAAAAGGGCTCTTGTTTGATTTTCTGATTAACAAAATGCATTCCCATTTTGTGGAACTGGATGCTCTATAAAATGTAAAAGTAAAACAAATGCTGCATGTCCAAGTACTTTGTCTTTAAAGCATTGTTAGTATCATTGTGTTATGCAAATACTACATAAATATGTGGCTTTAAAGCATTGCTAGTTCCATTGTGTTATGTAAATAGTTTATAAATAATGCTATTTCTTTAAGAGCAGTCAACTAACATTATGTGTTAGCTACAGGAGAAATTCCTTCATGTTGTCTTAATGGGCCGTTATGGGACCAATTATGTGATTTTTATTTTCTTGTATAAAAGGAGGGGATTCTGAACTGTGTCTGATTTGCTAGAGTCTCAAGAGGAAGGCACACTGTTCTGTGTATTAGCAGATGAGAGTTTGAGTGGAGACTGTTGCTGTGCCTTAGTCGGAGGTGCGTTTTCATGCATGGAGAAGGATTCTTAGAAAGAAATGATGTGTAAACTCTCTAGAGTGGGAAGCCCTAGAAAAAAATATATATAAACGGAGGGGAATGGTCTGCATGGGAAATAGTTTTCTTCTAAACCTGCAGCAATTTAACCTTAGCAGGATTAGGAGTTTGCTGTGTATTTGTACTTTTTTCTTAAGAAGGATAAAAATGTTTATATGCATATTTTTTGATGTTGAGAATACTTGTATACTTTTTTAAAATTTGCTTTGCAAGCTTGAATCCAGCAACTTGTAATCTGAAAAAAAAAGCTATTTTTTAAGTTACTTCTGGGTCCATTGTCTACAAAATGTTATGTTTGGTGTCAGCCACAGGTAGAAACAGTGATATGTGCCAGCTAGCTGCTTCCTTAAGTCAAACTAGATGAGTGTTTTGCTCTTTTTGTAATCTACAACAGAAAGCTAAAAACCACAATGCTTTGCTATTTTCTAACATCCTACAGAACAAAGAAGCAAGTGTGCTAAGAACCTACAGCAAAGTGAAGAAAGTGACTTATCCCCCAATGTTTAAATGGAACTGTTTTCACTACAGTAAAACTTTACCTGAGATTTGCAAATAGATGTGAAGTATTCTATTATTGTCTTTTTTCTAAGCTGTGAAACTAATTCTTTGCAGCTGATACATTTCAAAATCTACATGAATGAAGTACGGTGACTCTGGAGTGAGCTGTGCAAGTCAATATCTGTTAAAGTTTCATTTTCTAAATAGAGAACTGATTCTGTGTTCTACTGAAGTTTTTGCAGAACCAAAATCACCACAAAGAAATTTCTTGAAAACCTGGTTTAGTGAGTAATGGCTACAGACCAGTAGAAACAAGAAAAGATAATTGTTAGTGCATTAGGATGTCACATTACATCTGTTGGGTTTGTCAATCTTTTCAAAATAATACATCCTGTTATAGCATTAGAACCAGAACTAACCCATGGCATTAACTATTGGGAAACATTTATGCCCACATTGTAGAAATTCATGGAAGAAGGGAAATATTTAAATTATTTAATTAAAAATTATAACAATTACAAAAAATATCAACCATGCAAGTGCACTATAATCTCAAAATGAAAATGGAAGGGGGCAAAGACTCTGAACCATGCTAACATACACTAAGAAATACCATGTGATAACAAAGGAAAAGTAGTTAGCTACAAGTTGCTAATGAACTACCATGTGGGTATGGCTAAATGATAAAAATATCTCCATATGCCATTAGAATCCTAAAGTGAGACCATACCGTAACACTACACGTATTAAGATAGAGAATAAAGCCAACACTAAGTGTACACAAAGTATAAATGATGTGTATTCAATAAAATTCTTATCACATGTTTTGTACTTTCTAGTACCTTAGAAAGATTGCAGTAAGTGCACATGTAGTCTACACTTTGTGGTAACCTTTATGAATCCCTGTCAATATATAAAGCTGCAAGAATATCGGTAGGAAAACTAAAATTAGGAGGAAGAAGGTGTGTGTTATGTCTGTGTTGTCTGTTCACTCAGAGCAGTGTACACTTAGTGTACACTTTATTGAATCTGGCCCAAAGATGTCAGTATTAATACTGAAGAGAACACAGTGGAACATATTGAGCTAAGTACAAAGCAAATGCCAACACAGAAATGTAGTATAGAAAATCACTTAAATGAAATGTCAGATAATGAAAGAGAGGCAGTGAAGCAAATTTACATGAGGAAAATATAGATACCCTGTGTCAGAGCTCCACACAGGAACAAAGTCACTAAAAGGAAGGGAGTTGCATAGTAAAATGTTACAGCTTCAAAGTGTTAGGAAGCAGGGAATACAGTTTTAGAGAAATTGAAGTGGACAAACCTTTTACTAAAGGATTTCCATCTAAATAAATGAAGTTATGATGAGGGAAAGGCAGTCCATACAGCCTACCTCGATCTGGCTAAGGCCTTTGATACAATACCCCACTTGGGTATCATTGAAAAACTCATCAGCTTAAATGTTAACCCATACATTACAAGATGGGTTGCAAACTGGCTGAGTGACAGAACCCACAGGGTCAGAGTTGCTGGCGCCATGTCAGACTCAAAGCCTGTCACAAGTGGTGTCCCACAGGGCTCAGTCCTGGGCCCACTCTTGTTTGGCATCTACTTTTCTGAAGTACAAGCAAACACAGGAGGGTTATGGCTGACAAAGTTTGCAGATGACTGCAAACTGGGCGCCATAGTAGAAAATACATCTGACACAGATATCCTTCAGAAGGGTCTCACAGAAACGGATAACTGGTGCCAGAGCCACGGCCTAAAGTTGAATGCCAAAAAATGCATAGTCATACCCTTCAGGAAAAACAAGGTTACGCCTAGCTACCAAATAGGTGGCAATCCACTGAGCACAGAAGAAGTTATCAGGGACCTGGGGACCCAGGTTGATAGTAGTCTGTCATTCGACACCCATGTAGCTAAAGTAGTTAGGAAGACCTTCTACATTGCCCACCTTATCATGAAGGGATTCTCATCTAGATCAAGGGAGGTCATAGTCTCCCTTTACTCATCACTCATCAGACCAATGATTGAGTACAATGCCCCATTCGGAATGTATCTGACCCGACACTTGCAGCAGCTGGAGAGGCCACAAAAGTTCCTCACCAAAAGGATAAAGGGTCTCAAAAATCTGTCCTATGCTGCCCAACTGAAAGAACTCCAGCTCTATTCAGTCACTTATCGCTTGCTCAGAGGTGACCTTTGCCTAACATACAAGGCCATGTCAAACCCAGATTTGATGAATATGCTTCACCTCAAAAAATCTAGATCCATCAGAGCCACAAGGGCGGGAGACTTAAACCTCGACACGGCTATTAATAGGACTTGCTGGAGGGATAGATTCATCACCCAAAGACTCCCTATGCTGTGGAACAAAATCCCGGTATATGTGAGGCAGAGCACCTCGCTGGCCTTGTTCAAGAGAAATCTTGACCAATGGATGGGAGATCGCAGATATACCCCAGGGATTACCTCAGTGTCACTGCTCAACAGAGGCACAGCAAAATAATGGGTATAGTTCCCCATACTAAAGGGGTGGCGTAAGCCACAAAACAATGGGCTATTGGGCTAGGCTTGTAAATGCCCTCGGGCAGATAGCCTAGTATGAACCTATGAACCTATGAACCTATGAAAATGCACAGCGTGAAAACAATTCTAAACTTTCTGTCAGACCAGAACAGAGAACTTTAAAATTAGTTAGTTTTCATCAGTAGGTACATATATAAAAATGTGAATTTAGCCAATAAGATACTATTTAGTAGTGCACTAAAATGAGACAAAATACCGTTTGCTCAAAGTCCTAAACTCTTTGGTAGTTTAAAACAAAAAAAATAACTTGTATAAAGGGGCTATATGGAACTAAGAAGTGAATGTGAAAAAAAAACTAAAACTGAAAGATTATTTTTGTAGCTGTCATTAACAGAAGAAGACATGGAAGAGCCTGTAAAATGTGTGCATTGTGTATGAAGTAGAACTATCCACTTTGGGTGTGTGGGGTGGGGATAACAATAAAGGTGGATGATCCAATGTTGTAAATTTAGAGGTGAGCCATATTGACTTAAAAAAAACTCATTAGCAAGATACTTTAGTGAAAGCAAGGGAGACAGTAGAAGTGATAGTAGATGATGATAAAGAAAAAGTTGGACATGCTTATTACCCTTCTGTTTTTAACTAGACATGGAGGGTCATTGGTAAACACTAATAAACATGCCAATACTCAGACATGAATATGCATTGCCTATCATTTCTTGAACTTTCTTTGCTGCCTTTGCCTGGGCCTACTAACTGCTTGCTACAGACAACAGAGTATAACATTCCCAGTTGTGTTCATTTATCTTGTCACATAGATCATAACTGTAAGATTGAACATAAACCAAAATGGTTACCTATTAGTGCCAGAGCTACTGTTCTTAGCACACTAACATTCAAACTGCTTAATGAAGGGTGCTGCCCACAGCTTGCCAGTAAGCTCATCAGTAGGAATTTGTCCTATTCAGTATGAGTGCAAGATTCCAATAAACATTATAGGCCTCACTTGTTGGCCACAGTTTGTAAAATGGCTTTTAACTAGCTTTGCGGAATTGTATACCAGACAAAATCACTTCTGATAATAATTTGACAGTGCACCTGCCTTAGGCATTTTGGATAGGTGCCATGCTGTCATACCTCTCAGCTATACAGATTTTAACAGAATATCCAAATTTTTTACTCATATTTTTGGTCTGATCTTGATAAAAATTTTGTTTTTTATTTTGACAAATCAGTGGGATTATCTAAGGATTAAAGTCACTACAAATGGCATGCATTTGAGTTTGACTTCATATCCTTCAGAAAATGCATGGCAACACAGATCCTGTTATTCTAGCAACTTTCTAAGTTTATAAGAGCAATATTTAAAATGTGTCCCTATTTTTGGTCCTTTGTCTCCCCCCATTATGTCGGGCTTCATCCAGATTTCTTCTACTAAGAGGTTGAGAGGTATGCATACTGCATTTTACATTCTTAAACTAGTCATAATGTAGATTCATTTTAATCAAATAACTAAATATGATCACATCTTCTAAGATTTGTTTTTTTTCACTTCTGTGTTATTGTACCTCATTTGGGGTCTCAAAAAGTTCACGTTCCTCGAAATTCCTCAAAGTTCCACATTGAAATAGTCTGTCACACATTCAGTGTTAGGAATTTTTTTAAGTGAAATCCATGGTAAATTGAAATTAATCAAATTAATTCATTAAGGGATCTTCTTTATAAGTAAAACCAGCATACTTTAACCATCCTGTGACCTTCCTAGTTGAAGTTGTTAGTAAACTTTTAGTATGTGTTCCACATTTTGCCCATTTGTTCCACATTATGAAGGTGAGTGTTCCTCATTTTGGCGATGGAAGGTTGAGAGCTATGCCCCTTATGCTAGCACTAATTAGTATTCTATGGCCTCCTTATGCTAGCACTAATTACTATTCTATGGCCTCCTTATGCTAGCACTAATTACTATTCTATGGCCTCCTTATGCTAGCACTAATTACTATTCTATGGCCTCCTTATGCTAGCACTAATTACTATTCTATGACCTCCTTATGCTAGCACTAATTACTATTCTATGACCTCCTTATGCTAGCACTAATTACTATTCTATGACCTCCTTATGCTAGCACTAATTACTATTCTATGACCTCCTTATGCTAGCACTAATTACTATTTTATGCCCTCCTTATGCTAGCACTAATTACTATTCTATGACCTCCTTATGCTAGCACTAATTACTATTCTATGACCTCCTTATGCTAGCACTAATTACTATTCTATGGCCTCCTTATCCTAGCACTAACTACTATTCTATGGCCTCCTTAGTATTCCAGAGCCTTACAATAAAGACTGCATGAAGACAAATGGGAACCTATTGCCTGGAAGCATGTTTTATTTGACATGAACATACAAAGTTAATAATTGCTAAACTAAACTACAAGTAAAACAGTTCACTTCCACAGAGCACAAGGTTCCTCATTTGAACAGAAATCAAACTATCCCTCTAATTCTCACTTACTCTTATACTGACTTATACTAAATATCTTTATGAATGTGAAGACCAGTATATGCATCTTCAAGTAAATATTTTAAACAAGTTATTTATAAATATATTATTTAAAAAGCTACCTAAATAAAACCGGTAAAAAGAAAAAAAAATGGTTTTATTCTTATTATTGTGTATTAGCTTGTTCACATTGAATCAAGTGTTTAATCTGAGGTTTGAACTGAGTTATCAGGTATGCAGATAAGGATACGTTGTTGAAACTTTCCCAGTTTCCCAAAAGTCCTAAAGCATCAACTTGCATAGAGTCACACAGGCAGGTGAAGGCCATCGGAATCCCATCTTGGACCACAAGAAACATCCCGTCAGCGGCTCACAATCCTTCAATAATGCTGAATGCTCAGAGTATACATTCCCAATTCACCTAATATGTACCATCAATATTGCACAGAAAAAATGAGTTTGTTATATCTACCCACCAATGGCCAGTGACATTGAGAGTAAGTCTTTTGGAATCTGGCCCTTGCTGAAAACCTGGTTATAGATTGGCCTTACACTGAAGTAAATCATTTACACAGAGAAATGGTGATTTGGAATCTGGCAGACTTACACTGAGAGTCACACTTCTGGTATATGGCCCCTTGTTTTCTCAGGTACAGAAAGCATTCTTACATTATTTCTTCTTTCCTGGTTCTCTAGGACATTCCTCTTATCCAGTAACTAGTTGTTTTGTTTTTGAAAAAAATTGAGTATAATATTCTTGTCCACCTAGCCTTCTATTTATATAATTTAAAGTTGATTCTCTGTCTATGTGAACAATCTGGTCATGAATCAAAGTTCAAAATGTTTATTGTCTTAGTGTCATTCTCTTGTGTTTTGTTCAACTTTTTATTTATTCTGTCTATTTTTTAAAGATATGTCCTATGAGGATGACGATATTTTATGGAAATTCTTCATAGAGATGGTCTCTTGCCTAGTAGTTTTGGAAACTGACACATTTCAGGTGGTCTCTTGATATATATTGGACAGGATTTTTTTTAATTATTATTAATTTTTGACTAATACAATTTGATCATGAAACAAAATATGCTTTTCCTTCCTTTTTGTTACAGACCAGATCAAATTTGATAATAAAATCCTGTCAAAAATATTCTGTAGTATACAGCAACTAAAAATCTGCTTAAATCAAGCCACCGTTACCCCTGAGGATGTTGTCTTAAAGACCATCAACTGATAAGTTCTTAAGCAACTCTTGGCCTTCATTACTTTGCAGTAGAATTTGATGCACTTTTGTCCTCTTTGTTAACAAAGTAATACCTCCTGACATTTTTTTTGTAAATTTCACTGTTCTGTAACCTCCTTTTAAAACCAATGTTGTAGAAATGGTACATTGTGTGGGAAACTATGTTTAACTCTCTTTGAAACTGATTTTCTTTTTTTTCAAAGAATTTTATTAAATAATTATTAAAAGGAACAAATATTTCCAAGAAATTATAATATTTTTTCTTTAAAGTTAAAAAACAAGAAAATAAAAAACAAACCTAATATATAAACCAATGTAACTAAACTATGTACAAAGACGTTCATCATGCAAAAAAAAAAAAATTCTTAATGTAGCTGTAGGATTAATAAAAAATCATCTGTTTACATAAATTAATAATCTATTTTTCTAGAAGTTCATAGATGCTATTCCATGAATTATATAATGTAGTATTCCTAGATGATCTAGATTTAATAGTTAACATTTCCAAATTACACGTTTCAAGGAGTATATTTTTAAATTCCAAAAATGTAGGGAAACTGATTTTCTGATGCATGACATTTCTGCAATTTTGTCCTTAGTAAATACTAACCGAGGAGTTTATTCATGTTTTTTGTCTTGAGTTTCCTTTAGAGTATGTTTTTTTTTATTTCTTTTCCTTTAACAGTCTCTGTGCTGTCCCTGTTTTTCACACAGTGCTTCTCTTAGGCTTTAACTTTGTGTACCCTTTGCAAGCTAATGTAATATGTGATTGTTACATTTCATATTGATTAGCCTATAATCTATGTCCTTTGCCAAGCAGAACACACATTCCTGGTCCTTTATTAAATGTAAATCATCATCATGCATTGTTTAATATATGTTCTTAGTCGTATATTCGGAATTCTGGCAACTAGATTTTCAGATTCAATATGTTCAAGTGGGTGGCTAGAAAAAGAAAATGTTGAATTTGCTGATATTAAATGTAGAGCTTCCAAATACTGTAAAGGTCAACTACTGTAATAACAAGCACTCCTGTGATTGTAATTGTATTCATTATCCATTTTTGGCAGGTTTGTTAGTTATCTGGTACTACTGATGTGGAACTGTCTGTATTTTCATTTACCAAGGTTTACGTCTTACGTGGTTACCTTTTATACCAGGATAGCTATTCTGAATCACATAGTGGGCACAGTTTGGAAAAGTATTTGCAGTTTTCAAAGGAAAAGCATATCAAGTGCCTTACTGATATCATTGTTTAAAAAAATCCATAGGATTTGTGTTGTTGCCTCTTTGTGAAAGAATAAACATACACTTCCCATTTCGTATAACTTCTTAGAGATCTATAGTGTCTCTTGTCTTAAGAACACGTCTGGTATGGAATATTCCTTAAGAAGTGATTTGAAAAGGTTTTTCTTTACTTATAGACATGTGTCAGGCTCACTGCCTTTATACTCTTTCTTATTATTCATCCCAGAATCTGTGTCTTCTAAAAGTTTATTACTAGACCAACTTGCATTCTTCATAGAGATCCTTTCCACAACCTAGTTTTTTTTAAAATACTTTTTTCCAGTCCTTCAAAATACAATGGATTTAGCTGACACTGTTTACGTTACACTAAGGCAGAATAGCTTTTCTTATCAGAGTACTTTGGGGGCATATCTTTGGCCTTATGTCTGTCTAACTTTGCCTAATATTGCAAAACTATTGGACTGTTGGTCTGTAATTTGCCATGACTGTTTCAAACTCTGCCAGCTAAACATTTTTTTAACATAACCATACTGTCATATTTTTATACAGCTTTGTAAATATATTGCAATGTAATTAATGTAAAAAGATCTGGCCGTACCCTTAATCTGGAAGTCATTTCAGGGATTTTAGTGTACGAGTTGTGGACTGACATAAGCTATGTTCACAATATGTGGATTCCATAGTACCATGTTTACAATAGTTCAGCACTTAAGGGGTGATGCAGAGGCACAGTAAACAAGAATTGCTCACATGCTTATAAAGTCAGTAGAATTAAGATGTATTACATGTCCTTTGTTATAAAGAACCATGAGACATTTAATTATGAGAATGTCTATGCTATCTGAAAAACAATCTTCTTTATAGTTAAAGTAAATAAGCACACACACACACACACACACACATATCATGGCTACATGGTGTGCAAAAGGCACAAGTCTTTGCATGACTGCTGGGAAATCAGTGGGAGGGCATAGCACAAAAAAAGTCAAAATCAGTAAAAATGCCTACTGTTAACAAAAGAAACTTTTTAAACCACTGGGAATAACAGACAAAGGGGTCAAATTAATAAAATAATGACTACAAGTTGACTTGGGTGGCCATGGTGGTGCAGCGGTTAGCGTTGTCGCCTCATAGCAAGAGGTTCTCCGGTTTGATTCTTGGCTGGGGTGCCTTCTGTGCAGAGTCTGTATGTCCACCCTGTGGTCGTGTGGGTTTCCTCTCGGTGCTCCGGTTTCCTCCCACATCACAAAGGCATGCTGTAGGTGGATTGGACATACTAAATTGGCCCTAGGTGTGAGAGTGTGCATGTGTGTGCCTTCTGTGGATGGGCACCGGGCTGGCAACTTACCGTAAAACTCCACTGCCAATCATGAGTGGACAGGTGATCCGCTGTGGTGACCCCTAACCGGGAAAAGCTGAAAGAAGAAGAAGTGATTACAAGTTGACTAGAAGGACAGTATCCAAGAAAGACAGTGTTTATAATAAGAATTATGCAATAACAGGTTATTGGTATTTAAAAACATGCAGACTGGACAGGTCATCCAGCATGCCCATTGTAAATTGAGTATATACCAACAGAAGAAAGACTGGCCGCTGAAGTATCATTGAGCAACTGGACTTTTCTATTTGGCATATGCTTACAAGACAGAAAAATACTAGAAAAATCCAGTATATTATGGAAATATAAATCAGTAATGTACCTGACGTTCCTTGTGTTTAGGCTGTCCCTTATAAAATCTTGATTTAAATAAAAAATGCATTGGTGATTCTGTCTTCTCCATTGCTTTCCTTGCACTGCAATGATGTATTGTGGAAGAGTGGGAACATAAGTCCAATGTGCATGTGCAGTATATCACTTCTGCCATTATACCAAGACATTATTTAACAAAGGTAAGTGATTTGTTTCTTAAGTAATGTCATTGTATAATAGCAATAACCAACTCCTGAGTGTGGGTAATGCTGGATTTACCCATGATTTGCTTTGTTTGATCACTCAGGCATCACCCTTGTAAACAAACCACACTAACGGTGGGTAAATCTAACATTACCCACACCCAGTCATAGTAATTGCCTAAATACTTTGTATTACTGTATTATGACAACTAAGGACTATTAAGATAACATTGTACTGCATGCTGTAAAGCATAGTGGGCCATTGTTTGTGTAGCAGCTGAAAAACTTGAGCAATCATTTGGTAAATGAGAGCAGTATCATTGGTAAAGTGTATAGTTATTATAATTATAAAACATAAGTGGTATATTAAGAATGCTATAATGCCCAACAGGGTGGGTGTTGTGAGGCAAGCAGACTGGGGGGTGTTGCCACATCAGACTTCAAAACCAATGTAAGTGTCTTAACAAGAAAACTCTTTGATTAGGACCATTCCCTAAACAATATCCACTAGGAATGATAAAGTGATGATTCAATTGTGTATGCAGTGATCTGGCCAGTCATTAACTATTGTTCTAACTTCTGTAACTACATTGTGAAAGATATTAAACTGGAAAGAATGCAGAAATACTAAGCAAAGATGATATTTTTACTAAAAAAATAACTTCTACATTGAAGTGCTGAATTTCCTTTAGACTGAAGGAGACAATTTGGCCATTTAAATGCCTTAAAGATGAATACAATGAGTGCTATGTTAGGCATTGAGTTTACTGGCAACAGTTTTGGCACAATAAAAAAAAATGTATAATCTGAATGAAAACAGGATACTTCCACAAGAGAGTTGCTAGGTATTTGAGCAAGCTTCCAGTTAGCAATAGGCAATCAGAAAACTTAGAGGAATGCAACTGAGATTTATATTGAACAAAGCCTTTATATCAGGAAGAAAGAATGCTGGACTCTTGTTATGATCTGTGATTGGGGTTTTGAGACACAACTTGTATTGAAACATTGAAAAATGCAAAAGTAAATAGGACCTCTGTAGCATCGTAATCCCCTGCAAAGGTTCAGAACAGTGGTTAACAGAGTACAGAGGCCATTGATCCTAGTATAACACCATCCAACACCCTTCCCCCAGCATGTTGCACTGCTGTCTTTCACTGTTAAAAGAAATGTGCCCAGAGGCTTGTAAAGGAAATTGTAGCCGACATTTTGCTTAGTTGTTCAGATATGCACTAATTACAAATCAGTTCGCAAGTATCGCATAATGATAGAAAGGATTATTACCCATTTGAGTACACCTACAAAGCGTAAGCTCAATCCTGTTTTCTGAAGTGTACCATCACTGAATGAAAATCACTTGATCCTCAGAGGAGGCTTAGTATTTGCTCATACGTTGATCAAACGTGTTATATAATGGTTAATTTGTAGATCCATTAAGTGTTTAATATCATTTGCAACAGTAAGGTACAATGACTTCTTACTGTATTTATTTAAAGAGAATGGAATGATTTGTATAGTTTACAGTATCATCTTTATTGGATAGTTACAACGCCTAATAATGCTAAGGGCGTATTGCAGTATAATTTATCCAGGAGGAACACAAATGTGTTATGAGCATCTGGATTGCAGATAACTTATTTCATTGTGTGAAAGGTGTATATATAACTGCAAAAAAAGTAAATTACATGCTTTACTGCAGAAGGGCATTAAATTGGGGTTTTCTACAACAGGATGCTATGGGTAGGTAATTTATAGAAAGCATAAAGGTCAAATAAATTCATAAACCATTCTTTTATGCCGGTTGTGATATGTTCTTTTAATAACACTGAAAATATGGGAAGCTATTTAGCAGCAATTTGCTTGGCTATGTCCTGATGTTCTATTCATATATACAATATTCTGCTGACTAATTATGTAAATTTAAAGATTTAAAAGAGAAGCAGCTACATGTTGTTTATTTGAAGTGGACTTGTGATTCAGAGGTGTATGCTTGGCTTTTCTATTTTTATATGCTCTCTCTGAAGGATGTGACAAACACATTGTTTTTTCTTTTCTTGCCACTTCTGTTTTGTGTCTTTGTGTGATTTCATGATTAGTTGAATACTGGAAAAGGTAAGGGAGCTAACAGACTACACAGCCTAATTGTAAGTCTGATGTACTAGTTACAAGATATTATAACTTGTACATTTTGTTTTGTTTTGTAATTAGTTGGTTTATCTGTTATTGAAATCATACCTCCACGGATCATTTGGCATTAACATGGGTTCAGTCTCTCTTTGAAGGGTGTTAAGTGCAATATCTACAGTCTGTCAATTGACTGTTTTGTGAACATTGATAGCACTCTGTGCATCAAATGTAGTAATTTGAGTGACTCAGAGCAGAAATCAGTAACATGCATAACAATCTGGATTTGTGTGAACATGGCAATGCCTGTATTGGAATTGGTGAACTTTGTATAATTGAGATGAATAAACTCAGACACCAGTGTCATCTTCTTGCTTAACAGGGAATCAGATAAGTGAAGATTCCACACAATTTAATTCCAGACAAATAACTCACATCACCAGTATAAATCCCAGTACTGTCGGGGTAGTACCTTCAGAACAACCAGGCAGATATAATAAACATAGTTGATAAGGCAGTATGAACAGTGAAAGGAATGCTGATCATGACAATAGGAAAAGAAAATGTAAGAGAAGGGCAATAGGGGCTCATGACTGGCTTCTACAGTAGTAGTCCACATTAAACTCCATTATTATTACCTATACCATCCAGCAGGAGCTCTGGTCTTAGGAGAGTCCATATTAAAGAAAAACCCTTTAAAAATTTGAAAAGAAAAAAGGTAACTTTTTCAAATTCAGGTGAGAGTAAATTCTTGGACATCTATAACACCCTTGTGAAGATTTTACCAGGTAGATCTTTCAACTCGCACACTAGTCATGTTGGTTAAAATTGCTTAGGATCTTCTTTAATTTCATATCTTAGTAGCATGTTATGCCACTAACATTTTTTCAAGTCTGTCAGAGATGCAATGTGAATCTTTAGAGATATACTCCTGTCAGTCACCCACAGTGCCTTACTCTTCAGTAAATGTTTGGGTACTTTTTATCCTCATCATGTATGTGGCCTAGTCAAATGGTGCAATGATCTATAACATGTATCGATAGTCATGTTTTTTCTTGGCTTCAAATGGGGGAAAGTTTTTTCAGATAAAATTTGTGACACAGTTAGACCTTCTTTAAGATTTTTACCAACAGAAGAATCCTTAAACATGTAACTGGTGAGCTTAAAATACATCATGCCAATGCACAAATCCTATCAAACAAACTCATGGAATTTTCAGCACTTAGATATAACTATTATTATGATGTCTTATACTTGACAGAAGCATGCCAGTGTGGATAGTTTTCATTAATATGGTATAAAATACACTAACTTATCACATAATAAAGGGTGAAGGAGTGCTTGTATTTGTGTAAGACAAGTTGATCTTGAGGTTAATTCTGTCTGACCTCAACCATGAGTTTACAATCAAATTATCTATTGGCTTGGGAGCCCCTGGACGAAATATCATGTGCTGCTATAAATGTCCTAAACTTTCTAGCCATGATCAATTGTAACTAACATTCAGATACAAACAACTTTATAGTTTTAGAGAAAGTTCCAACTGGTTTTTATTCTGAGTATTTGTATAAAATGAAGTTACTTTATAAGGAAAGTATTTTTATTTTAAAATATAACACTGTCTCCTTGGGGACTTAACTTGGAGTGTAATTGGAGATTGTTAATTTAACATGTAATTGGTTGATTGTTTAATTGTGATGTGTATTTAACTGGAGATTCATAGGTTGATACTAGGCTATCTGCCCTAGGGCATTTATAAGCCTAGCCAGAGTATGTTTCGCCTTTTAGATTAGTTGACTGTGCCTCTGTATAGTAGGTCACAGAAGGTAGCCCTTTTAAGGTTTGTTTACTGTACCTCTGTCAAGCAGCGACACAGAAGAGATCCCAGGGGTAAACTTCTGATCTCCCATCCATTCATCAATTTCTCTTGAAGAGGGTCAGTGAGGGGCTCTGCCTGACATGGATTTGGATTTTGTTCCAGAGTGAGGGGAGCCTCTGGGATATGAATCTGTCCCTCCAGCATGTCCTATTTATTTCTGTGCTGAGGTTCAGGTCCCTGGAGTGTGTAGCTCTAAGGGATTTAGATTTCCTGAGGTGAAGCATGTCCATTAATTCTGGGTTGGACATGGCTTTATACGTCAGACACAGATCGCCTCTGAGTAGGCGGTACGCAACTGAGTAGAGCTGGAGTTTGTTTAGCCGAACTGCATAGGGCATCTGTTTGAGCCCCTTGATCCTCTTGGTGAGATACTTTTGTGGTCTTTCCAGTTGCTGAAGGTGTCAGGTAAGGTACATCCCAAATGGAGTATTGTACTCAATTATGGGCCTGAAAAGTGATGAGTAGAGGGGCACAATGACCTCTCTTGATCTAGATGTGAACACTTTCATGATAAGGTGGGCTATATAGAAGGTCTTTCTAACCACTTTGGCAACGTGATTGTCAAAGGAGAGATTGCTATCTACTTGAGTCACCAAGTCCCTAATTACTTCTTCCTTACGGAATGGATTACCACCTATGTGGTAATTTGTGGGAACCTTGTTTTTTCCAAAGGGGATGACTATGCACTTTTTGGCATTTAGCTTTAGGCCATGGCTGTGGCACCAGTTATCTGTCTCTGTGAAACCCTTTTGGAGGATGCTTGTGTCAGTCGGAGAGTCGATTATAGCACCCAGTTTGTAGTCATCTGCAAACTTGGTCAGTCATAGTCCACCTGTGTTAGCCTGTACCTCGGAGAAATATATACCGAACAAAAGAGGTCCCAGAACTGAGCCTTGTGGGACACCACTTGTAACTAGTTTAGAGTCTGACATGGCACCTGCTATTCTGACCATGTGGGTTCTATCCCTGAGCCAGTTTGCAACCCATCTTGTGACATAGGGGCTGATATTTAAGCTAGTGAGCTTATTTATGATGCCCGAGTGGGGTATTGTGTCAAAGACCTTTGCGAGGTCCAGGTAGGCTGTGTGGGCTACCTTCCCTACATCTATGGCTTTGGTAACTGTTTCAAATAAGTCAACCAGGTTCAAGAGGCAAGATCTACCCTTATCGAAGCCGAATTGGGTAGGAACCAGTGTCTGGAGGTTCCCAATGTCTTTGTTTATGATTTCCATGATGATATGTTCCATAGCTTTGCAGACCAGGCTAATCAGGCTTATAGGGCGATAGTTTCTGGGGTCTGTTGTGGTACCACCTTTGTGGAGTGGGACTACTGTTGCTGTACGCCATTCCTTGGGAACATATTCTGTAGTAAGGCTGAGATTGAACAGTGACTTTATATGAGGGTTTAGTTCTTCTTGGAGCTCGTGTAAGACGCAGTCCGGGACACCGTCTGGTCCCATTGATGCTGTGTTTTTAGCTTTGGAGAGGGCAGCTCTCACCTGTGCATCTGTGATCTCAGGAAGGCTACACTCTGTTGAGATAGACATTTGCTCTTTTGGGGGGGATGGGGGGGAGAAGTTTTCACTGAACCTTTCTGCCAGGATGTTGGCAATGTCTGTGGGTTCAGTGAATTTTTTGTCATGTTGCACTAACTCAGAGCATATCTGAGAGTTGCCTCCCAGGTTTCTGACATAACTAAAGAAGGCCTTGTGATTATCTTTAGTGTCTTCTGCAATTTTTCTTTCAAAGCTGGCCTTAGAAGATTTTATGAAGGATTGTAGTTTCTTGCTAGTACTGATCAGTGATGTCTTCCCTTTTTGGGATTTTGCTCTGTCATGTAGTAGCTTTCTCCTTCTGTTGTATAGCTTATTCATGGCCGGGGTAAAGCAGACAGGTCTCCTGCCTTTGGAGGAGTGAGTCTTGGTTTTATTTGGGATAGCATGCTCCATGCATTCCTGTAGGTGTCCATAGAATGCTTTTGTAAAGGATTCTGCATTTTGGGCCATATTGTCCACTGGCCCGGGGGATTTGAAGGATTCCACCTCAGTTTTGAAAAGTGTGAAGTTTGCTTTTGAGAAGTTCTTCACTGTGGTTTCCTTGGCTAGGGGTGGGGATGGAATATGGATGTCCAGTGAGATTTGTTTATGGTCTGATCTTACCAATGAGGGGTATAACTCTGGTGTGGAGCATAGAGACCCCATGCTGGTGATGACCAGATCCAGTATGTTTTCCCCTCTTGTGGGAGTGGGGACCAGTTGTTCCATAGCATTTGAGTTTATAAATTCTAGGAACCGTTGGGCGAGGGTGTTTGGACTTGAGTAGTTTTCCCAATCGATGTTTGGGTAGTTGGTCACCCAGTATAATAGTGTTTGGAGAGACCTTCATATTCTCCAGTGTTCTCAGGAAAGCCAAGTGAGGTTCCTGTCTTTGGGAGGGTGGTCTGTAGCAGGCTACAAACTGAAAGGCAGTTTTGTCCACTGTTAGTTGCATATAGATGGTCTCCAAAGCTTTGTGCAGTAACACTAGCCCAGAGATGTGGGTGTCTTTGATAACTATGGATACTCCCCCTCCTTTTGTGGTTCGGTCCGAGTTTTGGGGCTGGAAAGCATGGTATGAAGTATAGCCTGGTAGTGCTGGGGTGCTCTCGGGAGCCTTGAACCAGGTTTTTGTTACTGCACAGATATCGATATTCTCCATACTGAGGAGAGTCTCGAGTGCGTGCATCTTGAGGTTTAGACTTCTGGCATTGAGCAGCATTACCCTTAGTTTTTTTTTTCTTTGTGTTGTCTATGGGGGTGGGTTTGTCTTTTGAGCTTTGCCTAAAAAAGGCACTATGGGGGAGGCAAGATCCTTAGCCAGTATTCGAAAACCCAGGGGTGACAGGTGCAAGCCATCCCTAGCGAAGCAACGTGGCTTGTCAAGCATGTCATCCCAGGATGACAGACACTGGATCCCCTTTGAATGACACCAATACTTTAGCCACTTGTTAAAATTGATCATTTTGTCTTTATACTGTGGCATCATTCTTGGTGAGGGTAAGATGCTACTCCAGGTCAGGGTCATACCGGCCTGGGCTACATGATCAAAGAGCTCCTGTACGTCTTTTTTCATGTAGTCCAGGGAGGTACGTCTCAGGTCATTCACACCAGCATGGACAATGACGGAGTCATACTTGTACTTGCTTTGGAGTGACCCGAGTGCTTGTGTTATGTGGCGGATCCTGGAACCCGACAGACAGCTTACAGTCACCTTCTCCTTGTTCAGCCTGGTGAGTGGGACATCAGTGTGTCTGACAATAGAATCACCTATTACAAGTGTATTAGGTGTGTTGTTTAGCCTTAAGGGCTGTGACTGTGTGGCACACTAACTTTGTGAGCTATGTGCTACATGGATATTGTTTTGTGGTAGGTGTTGCTTGGATGTCTGCTTTGGAGGTCTCTGCTGCTTAGGCAGATTTTTATTTAGCGCCTCAGAGTATGTTTTTGTGTGTTTGTTTTTAATTTGCTGATGCAATAGGTCTATGTGAGACTGGATTTGTGGTGTGTGTGGTTACCTTCTCCTCCTGACAGGTTGTGCCACTACTGGGTTGAGAGAGCTTAGCCTCCAGTTTGGCTATATAGTTGCATCTCTCACATATATTTGAGCTTGTTGGGAGGAGGAGCGGGCGGTCTGTATACATAAGGCAGTTGTAACATTGCCTCAAGATTCCCAGATTCACCAGCTGGACTGGAGAGTAAACTCGAAACTGACCTTTTGGACATGCCTGAATAATATAGGGAACTACTTATTGACTAATCAGAAAGAACCAATAGGGAGCAAGTGCTTAGAAGGAGTATAAGAGGATGTAGTGCTTTAGTTTGTGTTTACCTATGAGATTACTTATATGAGCAAGTTCAGTGCTTTAGAATGAAAATAGAGTGCTTAATTTGAGATTTAGAGCAGTTCTAAGGGAAAAAGTGAAGAGTACACTTTGTGGAGCCGGGAATAGTTTAAGCTTGTTTAAGCGGTACTGCCCGACGCTGCTCTGTGCGTAAGACCATGCTAAAAGAGGGTTGCCGGGTTTTAAGAGATGGAGATCAAGGAGTTTAGAATTGCCCCAAAATGGCCAATAAAACTACAGCTTCTCGGCAGTAACCACTCCTACAGGGACAGGCAGGCTGTTCAGTGTTAACCACTGCCACTGGTGAACACAGAGACTTCACTTTAGTCCAAGCAAGCACTGGACTCCAAGAAACTTACAATCAGTCCAGAACAGCAAATCGATAACTGAACTTTCTTAAATTTCAGAAAGTGGGAAAAAAAGCAAGATTTTTTTTGTTTTTTTTACTTTTTTGTTTTAGTTTAAAGGTAGCAGAGATACACAAGTAGCAAAATCACAACAGTGCAATAAATGACCCCACACTTGAGTGCTACGCCATAGTCAGGTAAAATGCAGTTTTAAGAGAAAAAAAAATATTTTAAATTAAGTGCAACACAGGAAATGCAGTGAATGGGGTCTAGATGTGTTCTAAATACTGTTTCTAATACAGATATAAACTTTAGTAAGCTGGAAAATGCCGAAAAGTAGTAATTCTTAACAAAAAAGAAGAAAATACTTAAAATCTCAAAAGTGGCTTCTTTCTCCTGTCAGCGTTTTCTCCCCTTGGTAGGTGCTTCAGCAACAACTAACAAGCCTGGAAAGATGCCAAAACCAAGAGGCAGCCGGGTTTTAAGAGATAGAGATCAAGGAGTTTAGAATTGACCCAAAATGGCCAATAAAACTACAGCTTCTAGGCAGTAACCACTCCTACAGGGACAGGCAGACTGTTCAGTGTTAACCACTGCCACTGGTGAACAGAGACTTCCCTTTAGTCCAAGCAAGCACTGGCCTCCAAGAAACTTACAAACAGTTCAGAACAGCAAATCTGTAACTGAACTTTATTAAATTTCAGAAAGTGGGAAAAAAGCAAGATTTTTTTTTTCTTTTTTGTTTTAGTTTAAAGGTAGCAGAGATACACAAGCAGCAAAATAATCACAACAGTGCAATAAATGACCCCGCACTTGAGTGCTAGGCCAAAGTCAGGTAAAATGCAGTTTTAAGAGAATGTATTTCTATCAGTCTGTACTCCTTGGTTCCTGCCTTTCTTTTTTCTATTTCATTTTTATAGTAATTAACTTTATAGTTTTAGCTGACTTTACCTTTGTAGACATTAATTGGTTCAAACTTACTTTTGTCACAGTGGTTGAGGATGAATTCCTTTATATGTTTAGTATGAGAAACTATACTCAATTGATTCATTTTTCAAGAAGGGAACATAACATTCTGGATCTACATTTGACAAATATTCCTGGTAGGATTGTCAAAATAGCAAAATTAAATCCACTGAGTAACACGGACCATGTCTGCTTTTCCATTTTATCTGAGTTAGCTTTTATTCAACATTATAAGATAAAGTAAAGCTGTGCTAAAATGTCAAATAGCAGTATTGCTAAAGAAATTAATTAAGCAAGTAAGGCACCAACTGGTCTTCCTGATACTACTCATCATTTAAGTCTTTAGAGATATATTGTAAATAAACATACGATTGTAAAAAAATATAAATATAAAAAGAGGCAATTTAAATCCACCTTGGAGGAAAAAGCACAACGAGCTATTAAATAGAAATAGAAAAACAAATAGCCATTTCTAAGTGGTTTAATGCATCAACAAAGAGAAACTTCAGTGTTACAGTAAAAAGTAATACATGCATTGAAAACGGCTATGAAATGAGTCAATTATGCCAACCTGGTCACATAACAGAAAAAAAATTCAGGCCTGTGAAACTGACCTAACATCAAATGTTCTTCCATCAATCATTGAAGATATTAAGAAACTCTTAAGATAAATTAAAAGAAGTGAATATCCCCAGTCCAGATAATGTTACAGGTAATAATTAAGAGCATTATTGTACCTTGTTTAAGATCTATATTTAACAAGCTATTGATTAATGGTTTTGTTCTACCAACATGGAAATTAGCTAATGATATTCCAGTTTACAAAGTGGTGCCTCTGATAGTATCAAACACTTTAGGCCTGCAAGTTTGAAAGGTATATTAAGCAAGCCTTTTGAAAGGGTTATCCTTTCTTTATTGGAATTCAGTGGTAACTTTGGTCCATTATGCAAATGAACATACCACAGCTTTCATAGAAACAGATCTACATTTAGAAACTTGGTTGATATTAATTTAACGTAGCGCTAAATTAGGGATCAAGTGTGTGTGTTTTATTTATTTAGTCATTTTAAAAGCCTTTGATAGCATCCTACATCATCTAATCTCAAGACTCATTAAGTCGAAGCATCATATAGATCAGTAAATCATCAGTTGGGTAACATCTGGGCTTCACATCAGGAAACAGAGTGAAAATATCAAATCAATATTCAGACTGAGTTATGATTACACCAGCTGTATCCCAGGGTTCTGTTCAGAGTCCTGTGTTGTTAAATTTGTTCTTTTCAGTTTTACCCTCTTGCAGACTATGCTAGATCTCAAAATGTTTGGATAATATTAAAGTAGGAATTCATTTGTCCAGCATCTTCAGCAAAGCAAATTTTAGTAACTGCCTAAGTAACTTGACATGTTGCTTCACAAATGCTGATGTAAACATCAGTGAAGGCAAACGTTTGATTATACTATTTGGAAAATATGATCCATCTTTAAGCATCAAGTAATTTAGAACTATATCAGTTCTCTGAATACAAGGACCTTGGAGTTCTGATCACTAATAATCTAAAGTTTAAAGCAAATGCACACTAAGTGAAAATTAAGGCTCTGAAAATGGCAAGATTAATATTAAACTATTTCTCACCCCACAGTTCTGAAGTATTGATTAAACATTTTGTTGTATATGTTTGACTCGTTCTTGAATATAACTCACTTTTTTGTAGTTACCTCAAGAGCAATTTACTCCTACTTCAGAGTGTATGGTGGACATCTACTAAAAGAATTAAAATGCTTTTTTTTTCATTCTTTGAATACAAAGTAGGACTACAATAGTTTAACTTTTTCTCAGTAAGTTACAGGAACCTGCATGGAATGTTGTATCTTGCATGCAACGCTGTACATATCAAGGGACTTGAAACAGTTGAATATTGAAATTTTTCATGATAAATATTTGCATAATAAATATAGGTCTGGAGGCATAGCGGTTATGTATCATAAAACCTATGTATGTTCACTGAATGATTATCGTAACACATCTAGATCAAAATTTATTACTTGGATTGCCCTGTGTGATATTGTGGGTAATCTCCAAACAAGGTGTCCACTAAGGATTATTTACTTTTCTTCTTAACAGTTTGCTCATCCATTGTATAAAATAGTCCTTAAAAGTTGCTGGCACTCCAAAGCTTGGGCTGGCTGGGTGATTTTCCAGTGTCAAGTGATAGATTTATTTATTTATTTATTTTTTGCTAAGGCCAAAGTGTAGACTGACGTATGGCATTTGCAAATTGAGGAAAGTATGTCAAGCCAACAATGATCTCCTATCTTCCCCTATAGTGTGGTATACACATTCCATTCTATCCCAAAATTTTGTCCAGAATTGTCAAAGTAAGGGGTATTCTGAAAATGTGTTCTCAGCTGGGGTCATGATAAGGTACTTTACAATTCCAAGAAATAAGATGACAAACATTTTCTGAACAAGCGATTGTCACCAAAAGGTGTATACACTAAAATAATAGTAATAGAGTAAAAATCAAAACTTTCTATACAATTAAACCACTTTTTGATAGGATGCTTTGTACCCCTGGGATTGAGGGCTGTGTTTCCTAACCCCGTACTAATTATATGTGATAACTTTCAGACTGTTATTCCTCAAAGTAAGGAGACTTCTCCGAGATATAGCAATCTAAGAAGAATATATACAATACTATACATATATATATATATATATATATATATATATATATATATATATACATCTTCAGTCAGTAATGGATTTTAGTGCCTGCACTTTTTTTTCCTCCCAGTAGTTGGCCATCAACTGTCATCTCCTCCTCTAGTCTTTCACTGGGTCTTTGAGCCCCATCTTAGGCTCCCTCAAGGCTCAACCTGACCTGCATTAGGTATTGCTGAGGAGGTTAGGACCTTGATACAGCATCATAGTGCTACAAGAGAGCATGCCCTGACTCCTAACACCTCACAGCAGCCTTGCATGCTCTGCAATTGCTGCCTTCAGGAGATGTAATTTACTTATTTCCATTTTGCTGACAGGGTTTGATCCATTAGGCTTGTGGACAGTTTTCATGGGAGAGCCAAGACATATTCAATTTGAGTAGGGGATGTTTCATAGAGAAGACAAGTAAGTTAAACACGAACTAGTAAACCAACACAGCTGAAACGGAGCAGGAAAAATGGTACTTCAAACGACCAAAAATATAAGGAAATTTATTAAAGTTTTTTAAAATCAAGCGCTTTTCGTCTGGTTTAATGACACAGACTTTTTCAGACAATTACTTCTAAAAAAGGCTTGCTATATATACACACAGTTACAAGGAGAACCCAATCAACAGGCAAAAAGCAATTAAACAATTAAGCAATAAACTACTACGTACTGTTTTTTTAAAAGGCAGCCACAAATTCATAGCAGCAACAAAAAGTGATGCGTTAGCATTTGTTACTGAAACTATTTTGTCAAAACCACACCTATTAAATTAATATAACTTTGACTTCAGAAAAGCTAAAGACAAAAATGTAATTATATAATATTGACTATAAGAAACAGCAAAAAGTTACAAATGTTTAAACATATTTAAAAGTAATGACATTATAAAAGACTTAAGTGAATAAAAAACTAAGAAACTAAAGAATTAGTAAGCACACAAGCATTTACCAGGATGAAAAGTCTACTAACAATAGACCTGTACAAACAAACTTGTCATCTACATAAACTCTTGATTTTCAAAATACTGCTTATTGAGCAGTTTTCATTGAGACCAGGGGCGTTGAAGGCATTAAGTCTAATCTGCCAAAGCAGTTCTAATTCCTCTAATTTAAAACCTGTTGGACCACCTCTTTCACTTGCTATAACCTGGTCGATGAACATGAATTTGAAGGAATGGTTGGGAAAAAGAGATATATGTTTTGCTAGAGCATTGTCATGTTTATTTTTTCTAATTGCATAAGAATACTTGTAAATGCGATCTCGGAGACGGCATTCTGTCTTGCCTACATAAAATGCAAGACAACTTGTGCACTGGGCCAGGTAGACCACCATTTTCGAGTTGCAATTGACCCTATATTTCAAGTTGTAAGTGTAGTCTTCAAGTTTGAACCTATTAGATTCTGTAATATACTTGCAAAAATTGCAACTTTGGCATTTATACATACCCACTACTCTACTTATAGGTCTCTTTTGACACTCAAACAAGTATTTTAAGTTTTTTGCTCTCCTAAAAATCACTTTAGGTTTGATCCCTAATTTCTGACACAAACCCTGATCAGTCATAAGTACCGCCCAATTTTTGTATAAAATCTCAAGACAATCCCTACTGTTTGTACTGTAAGTTGTTATAAACATAGAGCTTTCGATAAGTGGGTCAGAAATGGATTTAGACCTTTGAGAAGGATATGGATCTAAGTCAAGAATAGTATGTTGGTCGAAAGTGGACCTCGTCTAGAATAGGTTTATAAATGCGTTTATCACGTTTTTTTACCACTTCTTCTACAATGTTGCTGACCAAGCTGTCAGGGTATCCTCAATGAAGGAACATGTTTTTAAGAAAAGTACATTCATCGGGGAAATCCTGGTTAAGCGTAACAATACAGGCTGCTCTGACTAGTTGGCCTTTGACCACAGCTCGCTTTTGATGATATGGGTGACAGCTTGTATAATGCAAGAAAGAGTTTGAGTAAGTACTCTTTCTATGAATACAAGCTGTAAGTCTCTGAAGTTCAATGTTTTTCTCAAGCTGAATGTCCAAGTAGGCAATGGACATGGTGTTAAAAGTAGATGTGAACTGGAGAAAATTAGTAGTCTCATTCAAGTAATCTACAATTTGTTCACTGATTGTGGCATCACCGTCTACTACTATAAAGATGTCGTCGAGGTAGCGGGTGTAGTAAATGAACCTGTCACTAAAGCTACAATTATTAAAGACAAAGAGGTCTTCCCAGTTGGCCATTACTGAATTAGCTACACTCGCCCCACAAGATGAACTCATGGCGACGCCAACTTGTTGTAGATAAAAGTTGTCAGAAAACATGAAGTAGTTGTTCTCAAGTATCAAGACCAATAATTCATTGACTAAAGTTATCTCAACATTTTCACCTCCATTCTTTCTCATAAATTGACTGACCCATTCCAAAGCTATGTCATGTGGTATACATGTATACAGGTCTTTAACATCGACCGTGAGGAAGTTGTAGTTACTGCTAAAGACGAGATTTTTAATGTTGTCAAGAAAAGACCAAGAATCTTTACATATGTGGTTGATTTTCACCAGATATTTCTGTAGAATGACATCTACCACTTTTGCACAAGGGTACGTAGGTGATCCTCTACCATCCAAGAGTGGACGCATTGGAGGGTTGACAACGTCCTTGTGCAATTTAGGTATTCCAAACAAGTAGGGAAATCTTGGGTAAGATGTACTCATGAAGTTGAAGATATTCTGGTCAATTCGGCCTTCAATGAACATCTCTTCAATACTGTCCTTTATGGTTTTATAAGTGCCATTAATTTCGGATCTCGAACTAAGTGAGTAAGAGGGACAATCCAAGAGTTGGAGCATTCTTGACTCATAATTGTCTTTGTCAAAAATAGCTAAACCCCCACCCTTGTCTGGTGTACATATTCTAACATTATTAAATCTAATGTTGTCTATACATTTCTTCTCAGCTTTAGTGTTGTTAGCAAATGAAGGAAAATTATGACCGAACTTAAACTTTTGACGAATGTCAAGTTCACATAGTTGTTCGAAAATATTTAATAATGGATGCAGTGGTCGGTTAAAGACACTTGGAATTCTATAAGGGTTTACATTAGAAGTAGAATTACCAAGGAACAATAAATTCAAGTTTAGTTTCCTAGTAAACAGTTTAATATCTAGGATAGTTCAAGCTAAATCCAACTTTTGGTTAGGGACGTACGTGTGACCTTTTGCAAAAAGTTCCACTTGGTCTTGGGTTATGTTAACTGTAGAGTAGTTGTATACTTTAAAGTCATTTTCAACATTAGTCAAAATGACCGGTAACTCTGGTGGTACCAAAAAGCTAGGACCATCTTGACAAATGATGCTACTTGCAGTTAAGTTTGGTACATAACCATCAAGGTGGTTGTAGTCACGTTCAGGTGGAACCAAAAGCCAAGTGAGGGTATCAGAAGAATTCGCAGCAAGGGCGACCGATGGTGAATCTAATTCCTGTATTGTTTCGTATTCCTTTTCGCTGCTTGGTTCGATCTGTTTGTGAATTGTTTTGGTCTTGCTCCTAAAAAATTAGACGTATTAGATCTTAAATTGTAATGACAAGGAGCTTGGTTAACAAAAACACTTTCGTTTTCACTAGGCTCATTCTGTGGAGACCCCTCCAAGCTTACATCTTGGCCAAGTGAATTGTTGACCATGGGGGCTTGGTTATTCTCATAGTTGTTCCTTGTGGGTAGTGCCTGAGTGTTGTTGTTGATGCCGAGTTGAGGAGGACCTCCTGGGCGTTTCCAAACTTGCGCTTGTGGCGGAGGAGGATAGGCAGTTCCTTCACTATATTATGAGTCAAGAATGCTCCAACTCTTGGATTTTCCCTCTTACTCACTTAGAGATCCGAAATTAATGGTGCTTATAAAACCATAAAGGACAGCATTGGAGAGATGTTCATTGAAGGCCAAATTGACCAGAACATCTTCAACTTCATGAGTACATCTTTCCCAAGATTTCCCTACTTGTTTGGAATACCTAAATTGCACAAGGTCATTGTCAACCCTCCAATGTGTCCACTCTTGGACGGTAGAGGATCACCTACGTACCCTTGTGCAAAAGTGGTAGATGTCATTCTACAGAAATATTTGGTGAAAATCAACCACATATGTAAAGATTCTTGGTCTTTTCTTGACAACATTAAAAATCTCGTCTTTAGCAGTAACTACAACTTCCTCACAGTCGATGTTAAAGACCTGTATACATGTATACCACACGACATAGCTTTGGAATGGGTCAGTCAATTTATGAGAAAGAATGGAGGTGAAAATGTTGAGATAACTTTAGTCAATGAATTATTGGTCTTGATACTTGAGAACAACTACTTCATGTTTGCTGACAACTTTTATCTACAACAAGTTGGCGTTGTCATGGGTTCACCTTGTGGGGTGAGTGGAGCTAATTCAGTAATGGCCAACTGGGAAGAACTCATTGTCTTTAATAATTGTAGCTTTAGTGACAGGTTAATTTACTACACCTGCTACCTCGACGACATCTTTATAGTAGTAGACAGTGATGCCACAATCAGTGAACAAATTGTAGATTATTTGAATGCGACTACTAATTTTCTCCAGTTCACATCTACTTTTAACACCATGTCCATTGCCTACTTGGACATTCAGCTGAAGAAAAACATTGAACTTCAGAGACTTACAGCTAGTATTCATAGAAAGAGTACTTACTCAAACTCCTTCTTGCATTATACAAGCTGTCACTCGTATCATCAAAAGCGAGCTGTGGTCAAAGTCCAACTAGTCAGAGCAGCCCGTATTGTTATGCTTAACCAGGATTTCCTCGATGAATGTACTTTTCTTAAAAACATGTTCCTTCGTCGAGGATACCCTGACAGCTTGGTCAGCAACATTGTAGAAGAAGTGGTCCTAAAACGTGATAAACGCATTTATAAACCTATTCTAGACGAGGTCCACTTGGACCAACATACTATTCTTGACTTAGATCCACATCCTTCTCAAAGGTCTAAATCCATTTCTGACCCACTTAATGAAAGCTCTATGTTTATAACAACTTACAGTACAAACAGTAGGGATTGTCTTGAGATTTTATACAAAAATTGGGTGGTACTTATGACTGATCAGGGTTTGTGTCAGAAATTAGGGATCAAACCTAAAGTGATTTTTAGGAGAGCAAAAAACTTAAAAGACTTGTTTGAGTGTCAAAAGAGACCTATAAGTAGAGTAGTGGGTATGTATAAATGTCAAAGTTGCAATTTTTGCAATTATATTACAGAATCTAATAGGTTCAAACTTAAAGACTACACTTACAACTTGAAATATAGGGTCAATCGCAACTCGAAAATGGTGGTCTACCTGGCCCAGTGCGCAAGTTGTCTTGCATTTTATGTAGGCAAGACGGAGCGCTGACTCCGAGACCGCATTTACGAGCATTCTTATGCAATTAGAAAAAATAAACATGACAATGCTCTAGCAAAACATATCTCTCTTTTTCCCAACCATTCCTTCAAATTTATGGTCATCGACCAGGTTATAGCAAGTGAAAGAGGTGGTCCAACAGGTTTTAAATTAGAGGAATTAGAACTGCTTTGGCAGATTAGACTTAATGCCTTCAACGCCCCTGGTCTCAATGAAAACTGCTCAATCAGCAGTATTTTGAAAATGAAGAGTTTATGTAGATGATAAGTTTGTTTGTACAGGTCTATTGTTAGTAGACTTTTCATCCTGGTAAATGCTTGTGTGCTTACTAATTCTTTAGTTTCTTAGTTTTTTATTCACTTAAGTCTTTTATAATGTCATTACTTTTAAATATGTTTAAACATTTGTAACTTTTTACTGTTTCTTATATAGTCAATATTATATAATTACATTTTTGTCTTTAGCTTTTCTGAAGTCAAAGTTATATTAATTTAATAGGTGTGGTTTTGACAAAATAGTTTTAGTAACAAATGCTAACGCATCACTTTTTGTTGCTGCTATGAATTTGTGACTGCCTTTTAAAAAACAGTACGTAGTAGTTTATTGCTTAATTGTTTAATTGCTTTTTGCCTGTTGATTGGGTTCTCCTTGTAACTGTGTGTATATATAGCAAGCCTTTTTTAGAAGTAATTGTCTGAAGAAGTCTGTGTCATTAAACCAGACGAAAAGCGCTTTATTTTAACAAACTTTAATAAATTTCCTTATATTTTTGGTCGTTTGAAGTACCGTTTTTCCTGCTCCGTTTCAGCTGTGTTGGTTTACTAGGGGATGTTTCACTATTGGGAAGTGATAAGAAAGACAGAGAAACAATTAAAATAAGTAAGTTTACAAATGAATAACAAAAAAAGGGTTTGTAGATACAGTGAAAATATGTGAGATTCATTTTTGCATGGATGAAATGTATGAAAGGAAATATTGGCAGACATAAAAAGTAAAACATAATAATAAGACATAATAATGCAGAAATCATAACTAATGTCATATAAGAAAATACTGTTATTTATACCCCACCTCCTCTAAAACATAAACGTATGTGGGGAGTCCATATGTATTTCCTGCAAATAGAGTAAATGAATTGTTAGCAATAGTATTCGGTATTATATGGCTTCCCAGTTTGAACTCTATTAAAATGGGGGATGTATTATGTCCTGCATGATGGAGGATAGATGTTAAGGCTACATGAATCCTGTTGTATATCTGGCATCTCTACCTTTTATTCTGGATTTTGATGTGGAATAAGGAATAAAAATATTGTAAGAAGTGTGACGTGCAAAATATAAATTCTGGGAGGAGCAAGAAATAGCTGAAGAAGCAGATAAAAATTGCACTCTGGAAATCGGGTGTGTAAGCAGGAAATGTTACAATAAAATACTAGTGTGAAAGTGTTAAAGAAAATTATTATAGTAAATCATGGGAATGTTTGAAAAAAGAAGGGAATGGGCCAGAATCAAGAGCCAGACGAGATTTAAAGAAATCTGAGAGGCTTTGGACCTTTTTTTTTGTGACTTATTAAATTAACTCCCTCTGAAGGGATGATTGAGATGTTTGTTGTTCTTCTTTTGACTTTTCCCGGTTAGGGGTGGCCACAGCAGAACTCCGGTCCGCTAATGATTGGCTGTAGATTTTTACGGTGCCGAGGTGCCGGCCTAATGCCCAAACTTTAACGAAGGCATGCCCATTCACGCATGTCTTTCGGACACCACTTGAAGGGATGATTGAGATAAAAGCAGAAAAAAGAAACATTATATAAACCATGAAAAATCTAGTAAACATGCTTTTTTAACATTAAGAATAAAGTTCTTGCAGAATTTTAAAGAACATCATGACTGTGTGTGTTTTAGGAGAAAAGATATGATTGATATATAGAAAATATATAAACATCGATTGCTGTTGTGAGGAAATATATAACTATGGTTAGGACTGCAATAAAGATATGATTAATATTTTATGGAATAAATATGAATAATATGGTTAAATAAAAACGATGGAGAGGATGTTTAGAACTCTGTGGATTACATGGAAATGTAGATATGAAGAAGGGTTTTACTTACATCTTCTGAACCCATGCATATAAGATCCGAGTTTAACATCTCACTGGAAAGATGACGCAGCCAGATGTAGAGCACCACCTGAAACTGTGCCAGAAAATATGTACTGGGAAAATGGTGCGGGACAGATCAGTAGTCTGATTTCAGGATCAAAGGCACGTGTGCTACAAGTTGGAACACTGACACTGCAAAGCTACTGGCTTTAACAAAATAACACATTTCTTATTGTAGCATAGTTCCGAGGGGGGAGTAAGCACACTTTAGTGAATCCTGACACTTAGTGTATCATTAAAGGTATGCATGTTCATTGTTGTGGTATGATCAATCATGCCTTTTTAAATTGTTTTTGGATTGCGTTTTATGTGTGTGTATGTGTGTATATATATATATATATATATATATATATATATATATATATATATATATATATATATATATATATATATATATATATATATATATATATATATATAAAGTTAAAAGGGTGTATTTTTAAAGTTTTTTTTTTCATTCTTTTAAAATGTTTTTCAAGTTATGCATTTTGTAATAAAATATTGGGAAGTGTCTAATTCTGACAGCTCAGCGAAATAGGGAAGCCATTATCTATTGATTTCTGTGTTTGTTTTTATTTCTTTAATTTCTGTAAAATGTGGAAGTCATAAAAAAATCAGTTCTGTGCTATAAAATGATGAAGCCATAATTACAACCTAGCTGACCTGGATTCTTGTGTGTGGGGGTGAGCCACGTGCAAGAAAATCCTTTTAAAGAATGAGAGCAGTTTAGTTGTTCATTTAGATAAATGATCACACTTTTCTAGTTTTGATCACTACTGCATCATTAACCTATCATGGAGCTAAGCTGGCTCTGAATGCAGGACTACTGAGAAAGGATACAGATGGAGGGATGGCAACAGAAAATATGGAAAAGCCACTGACTGG